>NW_028279394.1:300000-466898 GCF_059751315.1 Micrasema longulum | reverse complement strand
TATTGATTTTGTATTATTGAACTTAGTGGATCTTATGAATAAAATCAATTAATAAACAAAATTAGCCAAATTAAAGAAAGGCAACATTAGAAATAAACCTTTTATGCATTTTTGTTTTTATGCGGGTGATATTTGCATTCCTTGTGGCACGCCGCTGTTCACTTTTTGCAGAGCAAATGCAGCCATTCCCGCGAGAAATGTCGAGTGTGGACCACAAAAGGTTAACTGTTTTCATCAGAGTGGCGTCAATATGCACTGAAAACGTTGTTTACGTGACGTGCCGCGATGGCTCTCGACTGCGCGAGAGGAGCTTGACGTATGAACACTTGGAAACGAATGTGGAAAACTCACACATTTAAATAGTACTCCCAGTATGAAGGAAGCTTGAAATAAAAGAGTGCTCTTAAATACATCGTGTACTAAAAAAATATAACTAAAGAACATAAGGGTTCTCTTATGGGATTAAAACATCAATAAAACGAAAAACAAGATAGTAAAAACAGAGTAAGACAAAATATGGAAAGAGCAATCAGAAATTAAGTAAAACACCATACAAATAAATATAGGAAACTCTACTGAAGATGTTTTTTAAATTGACTTAAATTTACGGTCTTATATTTCATTTAAAAATTCTTCTCATCGTTTCTTTGAATCCCATAAAATATGTATGTGTATATTTATGTTTTTCCTTTGTGAAAATGTTTTTTTTAAAACTTAACTTTTAATTAACAATACTTTGAGTTTGTCCAAATTTTTGTAGACAAGAACTGGATCAACTCCCTGGGGAGCTGTTTATATTAACATTTTACAACAGAGATGAAGAACATTTAAGAGAAGGTAATATAGAAGTCTAGGCATCTACAGGGCTTATGACCTGTAAATGG
Organism: Micrasema longulum; assembly: GCF_059751315.1. Lineage (NCBI taxonomy): Eukaryota > Metazoa > Arthropoda > Insecta > Trichoptera > Brachycentridae > Micrasema > Micrasema longulum. Next base: position 466,014 of record NW_028279394.1, on the reverse strand, counting down.
CTGGTTTAAGTGGCTACTTTACACACTGTGTACATTCACCATTCTGCCTATATTTGAACATCTATATTCCTTCAATTCTTTCATCTGTTGATATTTGTGAAGTTAAAGAGCTGAAACCTTTATTTATACGGGTGAGATTCATCCAATTGAATTATTTCACCTACATACTAGGCAACGCCTGAAAATATTATTTTTTCAATTTCTATACTTCTTCTAAATAAAGGTTTCAGCTCTTTAACTTCATAAACATCAACAGATGAAAGAATTGAAGGAATATAGATGTTCAAATATAGGCAGAATGGTGAATGTTACACAGTGTGTAAAGTGGCCACTTAAACCAGCCATTGACAGGTCATAAGCCCTCTAGATGCCTAGACTTCTATATTACCTTCTCTTAAATGTTCTTCATCTCTGTTGTAAAATGTTAACTTTTAATTACTTATACAAAAAAATTCTTCATTTTTAATATTATTTCTATTTGTAAATACTAACTGCAAACTTTAAAACAACTTTTTTTCTTTAATTTTCAAACAACTTCCATTCATGTTTTTTTCCATCTCTTTTTTGTACTTTCATTGATAACCTTACAAATAATTTTAATATAATATAGAAACTTTACTGATCCATTAGAGTTAAGTCTAACTGTGTAAAATATAAAACTATGTTACCGTGCTGTATGTTTCCTGCATTTTGATCGAAAAACTTCAGTATATTGGTGTAACTGGAATACGTTTAGAAATTTTTAAAGACTATCTTTCAAACAGATCATCTTTGGTAGAAGTTGGAGGTAAGTTTAGCAATTCTGGTAAAATCACCTGCGGGGTACCTCAAGGGTCTATACTCGGTCCGTTGCTATTTGTATTTTTTTTTGTATTTTTTTTTTTTTTTGCACCACAACAGGCCAGGAAGCCCAATTACAGTGGTGAATTACATCACAGAACACCCAGGCTTAAGAAAATCACATTTAATTTTTGTGTTCTCACCGGGAATCGAACCCGGAACCTTCCGTGTGTGAGTCAAGCGTCTTGACCACTACACCACGAAGGCCGCCACGAATTTCTTATATACATCAACGATGTGACAAAATGGGGCATCAAAGGAGGAATACAGCTTTATGCAGATGATAAGACTATTTTATATCACACTAAAAACAAACAAGATTTACAGAAGATGGTTGAAAGTGACGTTTTACATCTGGCGGAATGGCTGCGTTTAAATAAATTGAGCTTGAATGCAAAAAGACTCACTACCTTCTATTTGGAAACAAGAGTAATGAATCTATTGATGTCTTTATTGGTGTTGATCGTCTGGAGAAAAAAAATAGCACTAAGTACTTGGGACTGTTAGTGGACTCGCAGCTTACTTGGAATGAACATGTTGAGCGCGTGAAAGGAAAGATTCTCCCTGTAGCTGGAATACTGTACAGATTTCAGAGAATGCTTCCAGTTTCGCTGCTTCGAGCAATCTATTTTTCTATGGTCCATTCGCATTTATCATACCTATGCTGTGTTTGGGGTTTTGCAACTAAGAGCAAAATTTCTGAGGTGCAGATTATTCAGAATAGAGCGATCAGAAATGTGTTTCACCTACCGTATGATACTCATGTAAGGGACATTTATTTTGAAACAAAAATCATGCCTTTTAGCATGCTTTCCTATTTCGAGATAACTGACACTATCATTAATACTACTCTCGACTCAATGCACAGTAACATAAAGCCAGCTTTCATTGGAGACATCCATCGGTACAGTACTCGATCAAAAAACAATATATATATTGGATCTGTGAAGTCTACGAAGTTTGGTACTAGATCTTTACAATACATAGGTTTCAAGGAATTTAATAAATTGCCACAAAAATTTAAAATACCTATTTCAAAATATAGAAACAGGACGTGCGAATTGAAGAATTATTTTTTCCAGAAGTACTTTGAATAAATAATGTTAGTTTATAGAGAATGCGCATTCTTGAACATATACCTTTTAATATTTCACCGTTTTTGCTTGTATATGTAATTTTTAATACTATTTAAATGTTTTTTGTGTTTTTTTCTTTTTATATACTTTTTTTGGCTTGTATACATAATTTCAATTTTTTCAACGTTTTTGATAAAAAAAATTAACCTGTATTGGGTGTGCGCATATTTTGTTAATTAAAAAAAATGATTTTATTTTGTACTAGTTCAGTATGTATATATACATCCATGTAATTTTTAAACTTTTTCAATTTTCTTTCCCAGATTGCATAATGTAAACATTATTTTGAATTTATTTCCATGCCTAGTATTCTGTTTATTCTGTTATTTTCAAGTATTTTTCATACCCTTTTTAATTTGTAGTATATCATAATTTTAATTTTTCTGCTTTGTTAAATAATATTATAGTTTAAAATTTAAAAACGTCTCTAAAAAAATTATTATCTGTATGTCCCTAAATGAGTTTTTTTTAAAAAAACTCCTTGGGAATATTGTATATAATTATGTATAATATGTTTTCAATATAATAAAAAAAATAAAAATAAAAATTAAAATTAAAAATGTCATCAGAACTCACCGACGAGAACTTGTGACGTCACGGGCGGAGTAATTTCATATTTATGAAACTTTAAAAGATCATTGCGGTGATAATACGATACAAAAAGGCTTGTTTCATAGTATTATTAACAATTTTTTTTTTAAATTATCCACTGAATTTTCTTATGGGAAATTGAAAGGAAATTTTTAGGTTCTTAAATTAACGCTCGTAGAATTAAAAAGGGGACTGAAAGATTTTTAAACAAGATATAAAATTGTGAATGTTAAAATTAGATTTGCCAATTAACCTCGGGAAAACGTTTGAGTTTCGTGTCGAAGTATTCAATTGTATAACCTTAAGTAACCGGAAAAGAATTTAATGATTTTGAATACTAATTAATACAAAAAAGCGATTTAAAAGAAATGGCTCTAAAAGTGGAATTGGTAATCAAAATGGCGGTTCATTAGCAGGGGGAGGTTAAATCGTTTACATTTTCATTACCAATTAATCTCAAATAAATCGGCTCTGATTTATTCGATTAAATCCACCAATTGGTTTTACTCAGGCAATAATTTATTTTACTATAATCGGCTTTTCTGAACAATAGAATGGAACGGGATTGCCTTTGCATTGGGATATAAGGTAACTGTTCTAAATTAATATGTAATGCGTCGTGATGACGAAATTCCGGGATTAAGGGCTGAGTAGGTTTAGTCATTACTAGCCTAACAGAGCTTATGGCGAGATCAAGATATTTGTTGTTACTATTCGGTATCGAGCAATATTGGAGAGTCGGTAAATGATAATGTATCAGAGAGTTTCAAAACATTGGTCGATTGAACACTGTTAGACAAAAACATTGTTCCATCTGTATTCTTATGCCACGAAGCTTGGGGTAGGTTAAAATCACCTAATACGAGAAATTCTTCGTTGGGTTTCATAGTTCTGAGCTCGCTTAGTTTATCGAGAAAATTGTGAATATGGGGTGTATGATTGTTTCCTGGTGGTATATAAATACAACATAAATTAATTTTAACGTTATTGTTACCTGTTAACGTCAGCCAAATGTTTTCGGTTGAGGATTCCCAGTTTTGTTGGTGGTAAACTTTAAATTCCTTCTTTGCTCCAATCATCACCCCACCCCCACGTCTAGAACTATTTCTATCGTAACGATAAACATGGTAGCGGTCATCAAATAGTTCGGAGCTATGTATACTTGGAAGTAGCCATGTTTCAGTTATAAATATAAAGTCATAATCATGTAATGTAATGTAATGTAATCTGCATTTTTAAAACACATGATTGAAAAAATTGGTACAATCATTGAAAAGTGTTTTAAGGCGTTTCACGGTATGTTACATAATTTGAATAATCTCATCTACATCATTAAAACATTTTTAAATATTAAGTAAGAAAATTCTTAAATGAGCATTGTATGCTACAGGAATACTTAAGGAACATTTTAAATAATGTGGACTATAAAAAATCTCTCTTATCCTTTTAAAAAATATGGCCGGTTTAGGGTCGTTATTGATTGAACGCTTTGTAAATTCTTGAATGAATCTGATAGAATCTTTAGAAATACATGTTTGTAAGAACATATGATATTAATGTTTATTTATGTATTTTGAAAGTCTAAAGACTGTTTTATATGAATTAGAAAAATTAACAAGAATTACGATTTAGACATTTATATTTTCTCTTTTTGTCTTTAACTCTCATTTAGAAAAGAGACAAGTATACAGAATCCAATTTTATGTGAAGCAGTAAATTATAAATAAAAGAAATATGAAAACGTTACGAATAAAGAAACAAGAATATCAAAACATAAATGTTACAATGTACCATATCATGTAATATATGCATTGATATATTTTATTAAACGTTGTAATAATTAATAATAACTAGCAAGCAGCTATTGCCAACAGTTACATGCTAGAAAAATTGGTCCTCGAGTCTCAAGTTATCGGCCCTGCGGGGCTTGATTTATCGGTTCTATCGCGCAGCGTCTGTTGATCGGCCATTCGGGCCTCGGTTGTTAAGGATCTCAGGTACATAGAAATACGGCCCCTTTAGGCTTAACAATGTATTTTTCGTTGTCAGGAGTAATCTAAATAAAGGTAATAAAGAATAATATGTCATTCAGTATAATGCTATCAGAATAACAACAATTAGAAAATATATTAAATATCTAGGCAAAAAGTTAGGTTACTATCTTTTGGCCTGATAAAATCCGCCTTACGGGCAGTAATGAACTTGTCTTCTTGGTCTTATTAAATCAGCCCTACGGCTTTAGTTGATCAGTTTTTAGGCCTCGGTTAGTAAAGATTTCAGACGCAATATTATAAGTTATCCATAATACAAATTAAAATCAGTATCTTTGTATTCCTAAAGCACCCTTGAAGGAATAAGCCGATGAAAGGGTAGATACTGCAAGAAATCATACGAACAATGGATCTTTTGCATTATTCGTTTACGACAGATGGGTCTGATAGGCCTCTGACTAAAATAAAAATGGTATTTATATTATGTAATTATAAGACCACATAAAAAAATTTAGAGTCCTGCTTTGACTAGATACATATAAAAAACATCTAAAAATTGTGTAGATGTGCAAATTGCAAACACTAGGCAGAGGAGTGAATGTTACACAGTGGCCATTAGTCTTGTAAATGCCTAGATTTCCATAATTGCCAAATTTACGTTAATTTACGTTTCATTTCAGTTAAAATATCTTTCAAATACTTATTTTATTCTTTTTTTTGAGGTATTGGTCCAAATTAGGGGTGTTTTTCAACAATATTTAAGTATGTTCAAATGCTTACAGACTTCCATTTTTCCCTCTCAAAAATGTTCTCCTTCTCTGTTGCAATAAATTGTTTTTCAACATTTAAAAGGGTACGATAATGTGATTTTTGTTATTGTTTGCACGCTGTTAGTTAAAAGAGGATGTATTTTTGGATGAGAAATTCAGTGATTAAGGGGGGTATGAAAAGCCTTAAATATAGAAAAAACACGAAATATCCCTTTAAATAACGGAAAAACAAACAAACTGCCATATTAAACCATCATCTCGGGGATAAACACGCCTCTGGATATAAAATATATTCTTTCGGTTTGTTAAAAAACAAAAAATAAAATTTGCACTACGCCTATCTCATATAGGGATGGATAAACGCATACTTGATTTTTGTGTCAGCAAATTATTTTTTTTTTAAATTTATTTATTTTACTGCATATTATTTCTTAAGTATAATATTTTTAAAGCTAAGCTTCAAAGAGTTAACAAAACTGTTATTATAAAGTATGTGTAGTACTGTTTCTGGCGATGTTTACTTAATAAATAAATTATGATTCATTGCCTCGTCTCATTTTTTTAATTATTTTTTTTGCATTACAACAGGCCAGGATGCCCAATTACAGTGGTGAATTATTACGGAACACCCAGACTTGAGAAAAATCACATTTTAATTATTTTTTTTGTGTTTTCACCGGGAATCGAACCCGGAACCTTCCATGCGTGAGTCAAGCGTCTTGACCACTACACCACGGAGGCCGCACTTTCAATCTGTTTTTTTATTTATTTATTTTATTTCATCAATGTGAATTTAGCGAATTTTAACATGAAGGGTTTATGTCGACAAAGATCAACAATTAATTATGACAATATTTGAGATTGTCCAAATATTTACAGACAAAGTACTGAATTTCACCCCCTCGGGAGTTATTAAGACTAACAAACAAAAAATAACTGGTCCAAGAAGAAGTTGAAAAAGTGGAAAATCGTTTTTAGGCGATGCCTAGTATGTGAAAAAGTTCAGTCAGATGAATCTCTTAAACAACAATAAAGGTTTCAGCTCTTTAACTTGACTTAAATCAACAAATGGAAAAATTTAAGAAATACGTATATTCAAACTTAGGAAGAATGATGAATGTTATACAGTATGTAAAGTGGCCGCTTAAACCAGCCAGTAACATATGATAAGCTCTACAAATGCTTAAAACTTCCATAAACAATTCTCAGAAAAAAAATATCTTTCATTTGCAAAAAATTACAACCGAGTTTTCAAATTTTTAAGTCTGGTGATTTTATTGGAACAAAAAAAAATTTTGAAAATATTATCTCCAGAGAGTTGTTTAAAATCTCTGGCGTACGATTTTTGGCAACCCTGTCGGCGCGCATTAATTTTATGGATCATTTATAAGATGTTTAATGTAGTGAAAAATTTTGAATGCGCTATTTCGTGATGTTAGCAAATTATTCAATAGGGATTATTACGTCACTAAGCATGATTTTAATACGTTTTAACGGTGAAGTGATTTTATTATTTCTGCAGACCGGGATCTTTTGGTAATATTAAAATATCATTATGCTAGTTCCTATTCGTAAAAACAATACAGACTCCTAATTTAAGCTTTATTTATTTTTACTCTATATTTTTAATGGCTATACCAAGGCGGACGAAGAATACAGCTCTAGATGTAAAATAAAACCGGAACCTTTGACGAGTGTTTCGACTCACTGGTTTCTATAAGGCAAAAACCCTAAAAAAAGGAAACCAAGTGAAGATAAGTCCACCTCCTAGTGTAGTGCTTAGCACGTTCATCTATTATACGTGGATTCTAGGTTCGATTTATAGGAGGGTGGACGTGAAATATTGGACTGGCACCTGAAACGCAAGACTGATCACTTTACCTTCCAAGTAAAAAAAATGATCTTGATATCCCGCGGTTGAATTACAAATGTGGTGCCCTATGCATCACTGGGTACGAACAGGGGAATGATTCAATTTAATTTTTAAGTTTAGATTTTTAAGGCAGATGAAGAATACAATTATGGGTGTAAAACTGAACCAAAACTCTGAACGAGTGTTTTCAATCACTATTTTCCGGTAAAATCCCTAAATAAGATAATTAAGTGAGGTTAAATCCACCTCAAAGTGTAGTAATTGGCATATCATAATAAAAGTTCCGGTTTTGATTCCTGGCAAGAAAAATACGATACGATCTTGATTTTGGAGGTGGTTTTATGTAAATTTGGAAATCACAAACATAAGGCAGAATGGTGAATGTTACACAGTGTGTACAGTGATCACTTAAGTGGTTTACAAAAAAAAATTGTAAATAGTCTAACAAACAAAAAAAGAAATTTTTATGTACCTATCGTATTCTTAGCGCTATGATTTTTAAAAATTTAGAAAAAAAATTAAAAAATTTTACAGAGTAAATTTATTTTTTTTGCACTTTCGAGAAACTTGCAATTTTTCCGCATTAACATTTATTTCACCCAATTTCCGTAGCGTTGAACTTCTCTATTACAAGTTCCCTAATAATTTCTTTATTTCATTTTCGGATATTGCCCAAAAAGACATTAACTATTTGAAAGATACTGTTTTCTTTCGATGAACTCTTAAGATGTTTAAATTCTCGTATAAGTCAACAAAAAAAAATGACAAACTCTTGTATTTCTTATTCCACTCGGACTCGGGAACCTAATTATACTTACATATAATATATTAATGGTTATCCAAGTATGCATAAATTATAATATAAAGGCAACGTCGTAAACTATATTTATTGCATATTAAATATATACTAGAATGTAAATCAAGTAATTTATGGTCGATTTATTGAAATTTATACCTAAATGCGAAACCCTATCAGCTTTATTGCGTAACGGATGGACCACAGATAATATTTGGAAACCAATATAATGTCATTAAATATAACAATACATCATTATTCTTAATAAATAAAAGTTAATATTTGTACATAATCAGTTATTCACTTATCTATGTCTACCAGTCTCGAATCGTAGCCGTCTCTTCGTCAGGGCACAAATTACTTATTTTTTTAAAAGCCAATCAATAGGCTTATGGAAGCTCGAATAGATTAAAATTTGTTTATTTATTTAATATTTCACAAGAATAAATTATTTAATTAAATTATCAATGCACTTCTCTCTGGGAATACCCGTTTCGAGGAAGACATTTTACAATTTAAGTTTAGTGTGATATATGTGTGGAGACCGCTGCGAGACATTGCATAGATCTATAAACTATTAAGTGAGTTGTCCGATGTTTATAAAAAAATGTTAAAATAAAAAATAATAAAAAAACGTTATTAATCTAATTGACCTAATTATCATTAGCAAAATAAACAATATAAACTAAAATAATCATAAAAAACATAACTAATTTATATAAACCAATTAACCAAATTTCATAAACAGTTCAAACATTTTACCTATTTGGCTTGATCTCTCATCGATCCGTGCGTAACCCACCTCCACTATCCTTTTCTTAATAGCAATTTTATACTGTGAGTACTTACTTATTGTCATTATGGATAATGGAAGTAGATTTTACACTTTAACCGAGTAGCAGGCCAATCCTCTTTGACCGAAGGTTGTATTAATTATTTTTTTGCAGCATCAGGGTGGAGTATCTAGTAACTCGTGTATTTGTAACGGAAGGTAGAGAATAATGTTTATGTGCGTATAGTAACAGAGCTTTTACATAAAGTTGTTTTATAGATTTTACATTATGACAGCTAATCAAAATACGCTGCACTTGGTTCACAAATGCAGCACCCCATGCATCACTTGGTCATTCAAGGGAAGTGATAGTACTGATGGAGGGTGATAGTGTGTTCGATAAATTGAAAAATATTTTTTTATGATTTGCATAAATATTTAAATTTTCCACTAACTGCTATAAAATGGGAGCAGTAGAGCAGGATTCAAACATCGGATCTCTAACCGTGTGTCTGCGGCATTTCCAATGGACTACAGTACAATCGAAGCCTGGTTCATAATACTCGTGTGATAGGATTGATGAAATATGAACGATCAACCATAAGCTGAACGGTGAATGAAAGACGATGTGTAATCACTCTAAGCCAAGTTTGAACATAAGTTCTCTAAAGGTCTAGATTCCCATAGTTCCTTCTCAAAAATAGTCATTTGCCTATTGAGACAAAAATCAATTTTACCCGTAAGAATTATAATGTAAATAAAAATTGACAATTTTTGTAGATGATTTTTTTCTGGGTTCATCACTCAAAAATTAACATTTAGGTTTTTATTTTACAAAAAAAATCTATTTTGGTGCCCATTTTCAACTAGTTGTAAATAATTCACGTTTGAAAAATTTATTAAATACTTTTTATTTATTCACATAAAGATAACATATTTAAAAAAAAGAAGGCATATCCTTGACTCTATGAGGCCAAAAACCCTGTGTTGAGTTGGGATACAACATAATGGAAAGTGAAGCTTGCATATTATTTAAGTATACTAAAAACAAAAATTATTACATAAACCTTAAATGGTCTCTTCCCTTAGACAAAATCCAAACTTCTACACTTATCCTAAAAAAGGCCTTTATTTTTAAGAACGCTATATATTCATCAAGGACATTGAACACTCTTGGAGCCACAAAATAAAAATTTCTTTGAGTGAAAGTCGTACGTGTTTTTGGTATTAAATAATTCTAATTACAGGAAAACCTCGTACAAGCATTCAGTTGAGATTTGCTCTTGTAACCGCATTACCAGAAATGTGTCAATGACACTCAAATGGAAATCAAGTTGTAGTAGGGCGGGCTGCAAACCTAAGACCCTTGATACGTGAGAAAATGAATCTAGCCACAGGATTACAAGTCGATTTCGCAATAAGTTAAAGAAAAAATAAGATATTTTACCATAAAAACGGTTCTTTATATTTTAATCATTATCGATATTGTCATTATAATTAAAAATTTATCGACCGTGTTCGAACAAAGTCCAAAATGCGTATATTTGTATGAAAATTAAAAGTGTCTCCGTCGGTAACTTGTAATTAAACATGTCTAGAAACAAAATTGCTTGCATATTCTATTTTTCATAGAGAAAACTTATTTTTACTTTGTTGATTACATTGAAGATAAACGTTTACTTCCCATGGTATGTAATTATGGGCCTATGTCAAGTTTAAATCAATAGTCGTTAGCAGTTCAATCCTTTTGCCAGAATTGATATAAGACTTACGCATTTGGTTTATAACACATTTGAATGATGAAACCGCCTTTTCCAGAGTTGTGGCTTTAAGCCTTTGTCCTGAATACGGTCGATATTTACTTGTTAAAAACGGTTACTTGGTCGTTCAATAAATGGTTTTGTTTTTGGCTAACTTTCTTAGTTAGTTTAATTCTAAAATGAACTTTATGCAGACGGTGATCAGTACACATGACACTTTTATTCGAGTTGAAACTTGTCGCGTGTGTTATGACAAAACAGTTGCTAATATGCATGCCGCTTTTATTTGAGTTCGTCATAACGATAAACGTACATAAATTTAATTTTATATGAATACTAACAAAGAAAATGATCTTTATGTAAACGGGTATAAATATTTGTCACTGTCCTATTAAGTATGAATACCTGATCGATAATAATAAATGTTACTTTTTAAATGGATTATAACTTATATTAATGTGTGTATAACTAACCTATTTAAAAAATATATATATATCCCAGCGAAAAGTTTCTAGATTTAGCGAGTAAATACATTATGCAGCACTTAAAGAAAAAAATCCTTGTTTGACGTAATATTTTATCCGCTCATACAAACTAATTATTTTGTTTTAAAACCCCTGATTTGGAAACTTTGTTAGTATAATCAGCTGTTACCGTTTTACCCTATGATTTTATCACCTTGTCTCGTGACAAGTGTTACGTGTCCGTCACACCTCACGCAATCATACATAGTTGCACACCTGTGATTATTATCAAACTTTAATGAAACACGGCGAAGTTATGTACATCGTAAGTTGCATCGGCGATACAAGTGTATAAATAACATAGTTTGTATACGACCCCTCGAAGTCATGACGCGACGTTGGATATTTTCATGCGATAACGGAAATATAAACAGAAAAATAACTAGGAAACGTATTGTTTTTATAAGATTTTTATAGAAATTTAGATAGATTTATAAGTTCTATATTTGAAGCATAATACTGGTAGAATAAAATAGGATATAATTCATTTGTTAAGTCAATCTCGATAAAAACGCTTGTATAGCTTTGAAACCAGTCGGTAGAAAAAATAAAAATAAGTGGTCAAAAACAAAGTTGTTTTATTTATTTTATCAAACTGATTGGTGATAAAATTGTGTAAAAATACTTTTTAGGACGTAATAACAATACAAACACTTAATTCAATGGTTTCAACATAGTAAAACGAGGCTAGCACAGAGACATGCATATTTTATAGGGCCAACATTTTTTTATTCTTTTAAAACTAATTATATTTCGAATCCCAAACTTTCAAATTTTCCTTCTTTTAAAAAACACGAACTATCTGGGATTCAAATAAAAGATATCAAATCTTTTTTCCTATCATATGTTTTGTTGCTATTTAATAACAAGAAATATTTTTGTTTTTTTTTAATTACTAAAAAATGTACCTCCTAATCTTTTACGGAATAAATTTCTTTTCTCTTTTTTATGTTATACAAAAATATTATACCTGTCTATTCATTATAGGAGCTAAAAATTCATAAACATTTCTTGTATACCCTTGGATATAGCTTGATATTTTTGTTTACAATTCTTATTATTAATATGTATTTTATATTGTAAGTATATTGTTATAAAAAACAAAAAAAAAAGAATGAGGGATTTATTTATTTATAAAGCGTATTTTTTGTGAAAATCTCTTCAAGGGCCCAGTACAATAAACAATCCAATACGTCTTGCAACAACAGAGCCGACGGACGTTAAAAAATCTAGTCCCCATTTTTATTGTACGAAAAAATACTAACAAGTGTTTTTAATTGATAAATAGTCAGATTACTCGTCATACAGCTAGAACGCATGAGTGATTAAAAATCGAGACCCTATTTACAGAAGAAATTTAAGTTACAAATATATCTGTATCAATTAATTATTCTTTCCAACTCAACACAAGACTTTGTTATAGAGTTGGGACTATGTCTCAAAAAATGTATAGTAGTAAGCTGTAAGTGTAAGCTTAAGCAAGGGTGTTCCGTGCAGTAATTAACCACTGTAATAGGGCCTCCCGGCCAGTTGAGGTGCAAAAAAAGTGAATATATAAATATATAAAATACTACCGTAAGTTAATATCAACAAAAGTCTTTCAGTTACAAAGCAAATAGATGAGTTGAGTTGAATTGAAATTTAAAATAATTTGAAAACGTAAGCAATTAGAAAAAAATTGATTATACATTAATTCAACGTTGCAAAAAAACAATTATAAAAAACTAAACAAATATTTAATTTTTAATGTGTTTTTGGTATTTTTGACTATGATTTTAACGACCACTAGATGACTTATAATAAAAACAAATTATATTTTATTTATGATTAAATTGCAATACTAAAAACTGCCTATTATTCAGTCCTAATTTTAGGAATACTTATTGAGCGTTTCATAATACTTTGGACTGTATCTATAGAACGAGTCATTTTTTGTCTTATAGTAGTTATTTTTTATTGTGTGAAGTTATTGTGGAAAGAGCTTTTAATGCGTATTTTTGCTGCTAAACTGATAAAACCCTCTAAACCTATTATTGTCTTTACTATGGGTGACCAAAATTTTAACCACCACGGAAAACCTGCGTTTGAAATTTTTGGTGGCCGTCTTCGAACACCGAAAGAAGTAATAGTCTAAAGATAAAAACAATAACATTTCACTATCAAGTAATTTTAATAACAGCAATTAATGGTGACTTTACGCAAGCAAAAAAATAGTTTGTAAACAAAACAAAATGTTTTTTGATTTATTTTGTTCATTAGCGCAAGCAAAATGCTTAAAAGTTTTACAATTCGTAAATATGAGCTATTTATGTAGTATCAGAGGGCGCGCTGGAAACATGACATTTCCAATTTTTGCAATATTTTCATAATTTGGCTCATAAATAATTGAAGGTTTTTGAAAACTTACTGCCAAATAGTCATCTGTCAAACAGGATCAATGTTTTGTTATGATTGCATTATTTGTAGAAAATGTAGATTTGCAGAGGAAAGTGGATAAAAAGAGACGGGCGACTAGGAATGGATACGTGGGAAACTGGTCGACCGCGGTCGAAGCTTTGGCCACCCATGGTCAATACTGAGAAAAATAAATTAGTACTGAATGGCTGATATGCAATAATGTCTTATATTGACACTAATTTCTCTTTATATTTGCTTGTTTATTTTAATATTATTTTCATTTTCAATTTCTAATATTAAACAAATATTGAGCCAAGAAACATGCCACCGTCGTGAGCTATTTGGCTCCTCTACACCGACCAGCTGCCGGTCCTCCGACATCCGTACAAATACTTACCTAAATAAACAACAATGTTTTTTATGATAATCAAACACTTTTTGGATATAAACAAAAATTATAAAAAGCAAACGTGCAATAATTTAGAGTTCAAATAGACTACTGTTTTGGTAGGGTGACCATCTCAAGGCATTTTTAGAATTGATCATCATGATTGCTCAAGGCATTGCTCCGCCCAACAGATGACTATTTATCAGCATGTTTATAAACAGCTGATGGAGCTCGAAAAATTACATTTGATTTCATTTTTAAATTCTTTAAAAAAGTTATTGATTTGATTCAGTAATGTGTTAGTGCGTACAAATAAGTTTCGATCAACTTTTATTTTGAGAAATACCTTTAATCGCACACAGGTGATGTTTAGATGCCGTGTATTTTTTTATTCTACTTTCAAATGAATTTCATTCGTTGGTCATTAAATGAAAAAGTTCGTGCTGTCTAATATTTTGTTTCTTCAAACGGTTGGTATTTTGTAATCTTATTCACATATAACACAAGTCATTAAGTGTTGTTATAACATAATCGTTAAATAAAAATTACATTTCATATCATCAACATTATTCGTATTCAAAAATTAACATTGCGGCAAAAAAAATCAATGAATGTAAGTAAAATATTTGTACAAAACCACTAATCGATTTTTCCATGTCTATCGGTTACGAGACGTATCCACCTCTTTGTCAGGACACTAATTACACTTAAACCCTATGCATAGTAAATTCATACTTCTCTCTTTCTCTACTCTCCTTTTATTGAAGCTGTTGTTCCCACAATAATAACCATGATTTTATTTTTAAAAAAATTCTTGCAAAAAATAAATAGTATCGTTCTTACGATTTACCCAAATATTTCGATTTTTTGACATTTTTAATGAGTTGTGAATAACTCACCATTAAAAAATTGGAATCAAATTGATGTAGAGTGGGGTTTAAACCTTAGACATCTTATCCGTGAGTTTGCAATACAAGTTACGAGACTACAACCCGATTCTGTTTATAAAAGTTGGAAAATAATACATGCAATCATTCAAAAAGTAAATAAAAAGTAGAGATAATCCATGCTCGTAGTGTAGAGGTTAGCGCGTTAGCCTACTATGCTTGGGGTCCCGTGTTTGATGCGTAGTATTTTTTTAAAAGTGGTTTAACACTTAGCTATTTCACTGTTCCTGGACTGGAACTTGAAGCGTAATATTGATAACCTAACCTGCATGTAACAGACAATCGAGGTACGCTGCCTTTGATGTTCCAATGTACTGTTCTATGGGCCATTTAATTTGCGACTAGTATGATGTTGATGATATTTTAATTCGATTTAGTACTTATCACACATAAATATAATGAAATAAAATAAGAGTCTTTTCCTAAGCTTGGGGTGTGAATAAAATTCAATTTAACGTAAAAGCATTAGTACGCATTTTAATTATTTACCCCGTTAAAGTATCAATCGACACTTTATACAATGTGATAGGAGTTTATTTCTCGGAAAAGCTTTTATAATAATAACGGTACATTCTTTAATACAACCTGTATATTCCGTGGAAGCGAACAATACGAAAATACAGTTCAACACACAATACAATAGAAATACAAAATATTATGCAGGATGTGGTATTTTATAGCACGAAATAGGAGAAGGGAGGAGAACACCGGGTAGGTAGGCAGAAACGGGTACTACTGATATATTATACCCGGTTGTTTTTAAAAATGACGACATTATTCGTGTTCATTTCCAAACTAATAGTTTTGCAATAGGAACATTGAGTTTTTCCTGATACCTGATTCTGCATTTTTGCAATTTTCTAGGGGTATTTATTTATCTTAATGCATTAATCATGCAGTTTAATACAGAAAAATATAAAAAAAGTCAATTTCACGAATTCACTGTTATCAATATTACTTATATATAAAACGAGAAGTAAGTTTATCCGGATTAGCCTCCTTCTCCATGGAGTATTCTCGTTCTTATGATCATCAGTAACACTGCTGACTAGTCCACCTTGTTAGCGTCCACGTCGCAAGCTCCGGGCAATGGAATCACTTTCATAGCGGTGTTATCACAGCAAATAACGAGAAGAGGAAAGGAGAGTTTCTAGCGTCTCCAAACCAGAACTAACCGGCTAAAAGAAGGTAACTCCGATAGAAAAATCCATAAGAGAAAGCCACGGGAAACCACTGTGGTTATATTTTTCCAGGAATCACTGCAGCGCGTATATCAGTAAGCAGTCGTTCTGGCTGTGGAATGTAAAAGTATCACGGGACAGAAATGCCTTTGCTACAGTGATAACTAACATTGGGGGGACCTGACGAGGGACTGAAAGATGAAGATGGCTTGTGGACCTGTCATTGTCTGGTTCAAGTTTCCACTGTACGCGCTGTGTAACATTCTTTATGTTTGAACATCGATATTTCTTAAAATTGTATTGTATCAGTTTCTTTTTGTAAAGTTAAAAATACTTTTATTGTTGTGAAGAGATTGATCTGATTGAATTATTTTGTTACTTAAACCAGCCAATGATAGATCACAAGCCCCGCAAATGGTTAGACTTCCATATTTTTTTCGTTAAAATGTTCTCCATCGTGTAATTTGTTAATTATCATATTAAATTTTTATTATTTATTTAGTTAAAAATTAGATGCGTTTCTAAAAACGTTTAATTTTCGTTAAATACCCGGTTCTGCCCCACATTTTTTTACATTTCGTTATAATTTGTCAATTGTTATGTTAAATGTTTATTATTTATTAAGTTAAAAATTAGTTGCGTTTCTAAAAACGCTTTATTTTCGTTAGGTACCCGGTTCTGCACTACCTTTGCCTACCTTTCTGCCTTGCCGCAATACGATATTTGCGTTTGTTAACAGTCAAGTTAACATACATTTGTCGTGAATGGAATTCCTAAACGCAATCGCGAAATTTAAAGAATGGAACGAAAAATCGTATGATTTATTAAACCAAGTCCGTGGCGTTGGCGCATGGCGCTGTACCGTACGCCCATTTAAATGTTGTGTAACGACATTTTATTGTTATCTTTCAGGTGAGAAAATTTATGGATGGTAAACATATTTGATACGTATTTATAAATGAAAACTCCGAAAAAGTTCAGCTAGCATTGAAAGGAAAAATGTCGTAGTTTCTTTTTGAGCATTTTGCGAAAACCAATAAAAAAATGAGAACGAAAAAGAGAAGGGAATGAAAAAGGAAATATTTTTTTAAGAAAGAATTTTTTTGTTTTCACGTTTGTAGCCTGCGTATATTATTTTATTGACGTGATTCGTGGTTTAACATTCCTTAAAGAGGCAAACAGGGATGTGTAATGTCACCATGGTTGTTCAACATATACATCGATAACTGTATAAAAGAACTGAAATATTTAAGGATGGGAGCAAAAATGAGTGGTATAATTGTCAACTGTCTTCTGTATGCGGATGATGCCGTGCTTCTTGCTAGCAGCAAAGAAGACCTGCAATTCTTGGTAACAAAAGTCTACGATGTGTGCAAGAAAAGCGATTTGCTTAGGAATGTGAATAAATCGAAAGTGATGGTTTTTGAAAGGGATGAAAATATAACTAAATGTGAGATCAGTGTGTACGAAGATATTCTGAATCAGGTAGAAGAATTTGTGTATCTGGGAAGTATGTTCTAGGGATGGAAAGACCGAAAAAGATATTGAAAGAATAGTGAGTGTCAGAAACAGGGTAAACGGTGCACTGAAATCTACTTTGGCAAACAAATGTTTATCTAGGATAAACTAGCAGTTCACAACGGAGTTCTAGTGCCAACTCTAATGTATGGGAGCGAAGTATGGAATTGGAAAAAATATGATGAAAGTAGGCCGAATGTTGTCGAAATACGATCCCTCAGGTGAATGTGTGGTAAAACGATGTATGATAGGTGCACAAATGTCGAGATCCGTGAAGTGTGTAAGGCTAAGACATGCAATATCGACAGAATCAAGAAAGGGGTGCTGCGTTGGCTTGGACATGTAGAGCGAATGGACAACAAAAGAACGATTTACAGGATCTACGATGTGAATGTTGATGGATGCATAAAACGAGGAAGACCGAGTAAGACATGGCACGATTAAGTCCATCAAATACTTGAAGATGGACATATCAAAAGTAGGAATAATCGGCGTGCGTGCATGAGAAGATATATGAATGTAGAGTAAGCAAGGTCCGTATGCCAATCCTCTCTGCCTACCCTTACGGGGAAACGGCGTGATGGTTTATTATTGCATAAATAAGTAAACATATCCAGCCCCAGTTAGAGATTGACAGAAGACACGAGGTTGCTGTTTAGTGCGTATTTATTACATGACGAATAAAAGATGAATAGAATTATGTCACGCAAGTGTTACGGCGATGAGGTCTTGAAGTAACGGCACTTGGACTACATGATGAAACGTGACTGCGTTGAGCTGACTGTTTGGACTGCCTGAGCTGACTGGGTGTTGGCACGCCCGTTGTCTCTTTATAGGCCACGTTCCAATGTTTTTCAAATCTTCACGGTAGGACCGATGTTAATGTACTGCAAAACGGTGCTGTCGTCATTTTGTGCAGTCCTGTTAGACTCACATAATATGGTGTATTGCATTCAATATGAAATTATGCCTTGTTTCATCAGCCGTCGATCTTTATTTCAGGTGAGATAATTGCAAGTTTGTGTGTCATCGATCGATGCACTATGAACCACACAAATATAAAAAAAATAGACTTTTTGTTTGTATTGTGAATTGGCTCTGCATTCTTCAGCTTTTTTACAAAGATAAATGGTTATCGTTAATATTTAATAAGCTATAATTCTTTTAAGTAATAGCGGAAACCTAAATTAACGCTAGTTAGATTCTATTTCTTAGTTCTCTCATTTTTTCCTCTGTTGCAGATATCTCGATAAAATTTCCCCCGGGGTTTTTCAAGATAGATTCAGAATAATACAATATTTTTCTAGAAATATATTAACGTACGGATACCTTTGACCACCTCATGGCTAAATGCGAAAAAGTATTTCGTAACATGCATTTTTATTTTATGGCCACAAGAGTGTTTAGTATCTCTGACTTTTTTTGATGTAATATAATACCCATTAAAAGTAAGAATGGAAATGGTTAAAATAAATTAATAAAATAATATAAAATTCTGAACACCAAAGTGAAACGGAAGATCTCTTAATGTTTACGAAGAGAAGACTATATAATGAAAAAACGAATATCACAAAGTACAAAGTTGGAATATTTGAATCAAGGAATGGAGTACGGAAATGGACCTATTTTTAGTGCATACCTAAATTTATTATTTCATATCCAAAACCAGTACTATGGTATTTAACGATTTATGATTAACAACTTTCATCAGGACGCGCGATGATTCCAAGAATTCTCATGCACTGTGATGTAATGTGAAAATTTTATTTAAACTGTTCCAAATCCAAATGTTCTATTTTTAAAAACAAATTTATGTTGATTTTTGGTAGGTACCACAAGGACGTATTGAGGGAAGGATGGGAAAGAAAGGAAATCGGCCAGGAATCATATGGATGCTGAACAGTTGATGACTGTCAATAATCTTTGTTAGTACATTCTGCCACATACCCGAAACCGTTTTAAAGACCATGCGTCTTCCGATTGGTTTCACTCATACAAAAACCAATATTTTCATGTTACTAAACGACCTATTTTAAAATTTTAAATTTCATCAATTGATTTTAACTTAACTACTTTCACTGCCTTTTTCTCTGTGAGTATGGCAAATTATATAGAAGGCCTTTGTCTGAAATTGGCATTCATCCTCATTACGATATTGCGAACACGAATGATAGAAAAACTGTATTTACTTGTATCACAATAGCCTGTGTCCATAACAGTAATTTCTTAAATTTATCAACGTCAGATTAGATAACTATTATCATTATTGAGGATTTCCTTAAGCTGACGCTCATCATATAGTTCGTCAAAGGATCAATTCCATAATCATGCTTGTAACTTATTTAAAGCTGATTTAAAAGTTATCAACTACATCTGTGTAATAAAATAACACTGAAAGGCTTGTTAGTAGGTAAGTACAACGTTTAAAAATTTCAACACCACTACTTTTTTTTGATAGGAAAAAAGGCATTGGGCCACAAACAATTTGATTAACAAACCATTCTGCATATTGTCTTAAATACGAGAATGTCACTGTTTTATGAGCACCCCTGAAAATTTTCCATTTCTTAACTTATGACTAGCAAACTGAGTAAGTAATTTGGAGTTCCTAGTGCAAATAATTGGGCATTTCCTGAGTATTCTGAGGTTTACTCTTTGTAAAGAAAATCAGGAAAAGTTTTATAAAAAGGTTTCAGCCGATTATCCCACCAGATCCTCATACTATGGCAAGAGCAGCCAGAAGGAACATGCTTGTTGCAGTGAATATAAGCTTTCTACATAGCAAGGATGGCAAAAATAAGTAACTACAGTTAAAAATATATTAAAAAAAACAAATATACATATTAAATGGCATATTTTTGGCTAGTTGAGATGCGTGACATAATTAATGTATGTACATTATACACTATACAATAAAGCATTTGAAAAGTGAAGTTAAGATTAAAGAAAACAATTAAAAAAATAACAATAGTACTTTTAATAAGCCAAAGCAACGCAATATTTGCAGTTTAGTCGAATATCTGTATATTTAAACTATAAGTAATAAATAAACATTTTAAACTGTTGACCTTTCGTTAAATTTTTTAGGTATGATTTTGTTATTTTTCTGTTTCATTTTTTTCTTTATTTTTCTTTTTTCATTTTCTTCATTTCTCAATTGTAAGCAAATCAAATCTATAACCATCGTAAAGGTATCAAAAACCAATTATTTTTTGTCTTTTTATTTTGAAAGATTTTTATATTGTTTTTTTATTTACAAGAGTGGTATGATGCAGCGTGCACATTTAATTGTTGGGAACTATAGTACATACAATGTTTCATATATATTAAAATTTTCGTATTATTTTTTTAATTTTGTGTACTAAAATCAAATAAAATATCTATATTCTTTATATATATATTCATTTATTTATTTACATACATAAATATAGTTTAAAACACATTATTTGAGACATAGGTCCTAACTCTATGGGACTAAAAGTCCTGTGTTGAGATGGAACGAGCAGTTAGTTGACACAGACACATGAGTAATCACCACAAATATAAGATTTGAAACACAAAAAACAATTCGAAAAATATATATTTGGGACATCAATATAGTAAACAGTAAACTCAAACATGCGGAAAATCATCAAGGAGTTTCCTACTCAAATCCCTTCCACTAAGGAAAATCCAGTCCTTAACCCCTCTCCTGAAAATAGTTTTAGTCCTTGAGGGCTTAATACGTTCCTCCAAAATACTCTCGGTGCGATAAATGCGAGATGTCTCTGAGTAAAAGTCGTACTGGCTTCAGTTGTGACATAATTCGTGCTCTGGGAAAACCTAGTACGGATATTTTGTTGAGATCTCTCCTTATTGTTCGACCAGAAGTGTGTGAGTGCTTTTTTTAGGTACAGTTGTCTCATATCCAGCACCTTTATGTATTGAAACAACTGCGCTGACGGGCATGTTGGAGGGCGTTGGATTATAATTCTCAATAATAATATCTGAGAAATTATGAGAGACATAGGTAGAACCTATATTTTGTGAAAGGAATGATGATTTATACATTCGTTGGAAATATTTTCAGGCATATTTTCTTGGCTTGGACAATATTGTACCTTGTAAAAACTCAAAGCAATCTTCAATTTTTCAAGCTGAAAAAACCCCGCAACGGCTTTGCCAAATCGAAAAAATTGAGATCAATCATATTTTTTCCCCCGACATTTCTTAGCCCGCCCGGTCCTGTGACGTAACCGGCGCGGCGTTGCAAATTGCACTTAATAAATTAATATCACGGCAACTACAATGAATATTACCACGATATTTTCGTAATCTTCACGTAAATTTGGTTAACGCAATTACGGAAAATATTTTTTATATTGAATGTTTGCACCAATGTATGATGAGAAAACATACAGATTTTTGCAACAGAGGGAAAACATTTTTGAGAAGAGAATATGGAAGTCTTGGCTTTTAAAGGGTTTTGAATTGTAATTGGCTGGTATAAGTGACCACTTTACACACAGTGTAACATACACAATTTTTCGTATATAACAGCAGAGATTAAAGAACATTGAATGTATTAAAATATAGAAATCTAGGCATTTACAATGTGTGAAGTGGCCACTTAAACTAGCCAATGACGGGTCATAAGCCCTGTAAATGCCTAGACTTCTATATTTCCTTCTACAAAATGTCCTTCATCTCTGTTGTTATATACTGATATGGATAATTCCCAAGGAGGTTGAATGCTCCTGACTGAGGAAATTTAGACAAACTCAAAATATTGTTGGTTCACCATTCTGCCTATCTTTAAACGTCGAAATTTCCTCGACACTTTCATCTGTTAACTTTTGTGGAGCAAAAGAGTTGAAACTTTTATTTTTGTGGGTGAGATTTATCAGGTTATTTTTTCAAATAATTTTTATTTGTATACTTATTTTTATACATGTTAGTTTAATTAACAGTATTTCTACAAACATTTGGGCATACTTAAAACAGTTCTGAGTATTAAACTTACTCAAAATACATGTGCAGAATTATCGCTCAATAGTTATGTAGAGCGTATGGTGTCCACAAAAATACCTTATAGGCTTCCCTATTGAGAACTGCCAATAGACAGTCAGTAGTAAAAGGATGCACCCACACAAGGGTATCCATGTATCCAAGAAGATTAACATTTACCCTACTCTCTATGGATCACCCTTAACAAATTAAGGGTGGGCGTTGATCAATATAAAGAGAATCTTCAAAAGCGGGGTTACCTATCTGATAATGATATCGTGTGTGACTGCGGCACCACTCAGGGTGACAGTCACCTACTGACATGCCCGCTGATGGGAGTTGGCTGCACTCCAGCAGCTCAATCACAATGGCCGCACATGTCGGTTAAAATTATCGCGATATAAGTTTCTCGCCGTGATTGTTTATCGTTTTAGCTATTTCAATGGAACATAGACTAAAATTTGTCAGTAGAGATAATTATATTTTTTAATATTGCCACACTTCTATATTATGCGTAGCAACGTGGTAGCAACATAAATGTTAAATGTGATAACTCAAAATATGAATGTTTTCCAAATTACGATAGTAATTTAGCTCCAGTACTTCTTCCAACCTACAAAACAATTCATTAATAATAAGACTGCATAGGTTAGGAAACACTTATGGAACGGCTGCAGACATTCTGTCCAATTTTTTAATATCTTATAAGTCCACAATATCAAGTTTATTTGTAGCTGCTCGTCAAACTATTATTGACAATTCAATTCCATAAATTAAAAAAATACTTACTTGTTTATATTTATTACCCTTTACTTATTTTTTTTTTTTTACTGTTATATTAAATTGCATTGTAGTATTGGCAAATACGCATTTCATATATACATATTTTTATCTTATCTTTTTTCGCGATAATATATGCTTGCTCGTTTATTAATTTAACTTAAATTTGTCTTTCTTGCTTACCGAAACACTTTACTCAATTTGTTTGCTTTACAGAATTTATTTCATAAGCTTATATCTTTGCTTTTTTTGTTTATATGCTTACTGTTTTTTGTTGCATACCTTTGTTATTATTGTTTTTTTTTACTTAACAAAACTTTTTATTATTTCCTTTCTAACTAATTTCACATATTTTTTCTGTATGTTCTGTGTTTATTATTAAGTATGTTAGCATGTATTTTATTTTTTGTAAATGCCTTTTGCCCGTAATAAACAAAATAAATAAATAAATAAATATGGCACGGTTTAGTTTTTACATTAATTAAGTAAGGAAAATACTCTTAACAAATTAGTTTTATGAGATTGTAATTGTATTTTGCGCAATTTATCGCGATACTTCACAGGAACATCGTTCATGGTAAACTTTTTTTAAAAAAGATTTTTTTTAATCCAAAAACCTTTTTTTTAAAAACGTTTTTTTTCATTGACTCAAAATAGAGTTAACCCTTATTCTCGGACTAGCATCTCTTCCACATACTCCACCCTTCCCCAACACAGCCACTTCACTTGTCCGCGTCTGGCGAGTATCGCTTCGTTGGTCAACACGTTTTTTATCTCTTTTTTTTATAAAGAAGAAACATAAATGCAAGAAACTGAACAAAAAGAACATAAAACTATTTAGAAAAGACAAACAAGGGCAAAACAATAATTGTATTCAATATATTCATAAAAACAAAAGACCTAAGACTTCGAGCTAAACCATGCCAATCCAACTTCATCCCACACTGTTTAGGCGCGAAGAGATCTACGAAAAGCCGGAAGATCTATTTCGAAGAATTCCAAGTCGTGTGATGAATTGACTAATCTACACATTCTGGACATTGGGGCATAAAAACCAAAGTTGCTCTTAGAAGATTTTATAAATAGCAGATTTTGACTTCTGGTGATACGGTTGGGAATATGAAAAGAAATTGATTGCAACAGAGATGGGACATCACTTATAGCATTAAGTATTTTGAAAATGCATATAAACTCCATCACAGTTCTACGTCTCTCCAACGAAGACAGATTAAGAAATTACTCTAAAATATAAACCAAAATGAAAAAAGGAATAACATTTTCAACGGCGAATTTTTTTTAATGCACCTAATGAAAAGAAGCACAATTAAACAAAACTAAATAATTAAAAGTGTGATTCTTATTCTTATTTATAGTAGTGGGGGTCAGTGTTATGCAAGCTCCTAACGGCACTGCAACCTTTCAAGATCTATTGTGTCGGGTACCTGTGAATAGTTCTTGCCCTCCAAGCTTAGGGCCTCAATTATGAACCCTATCTCTATCTGTATATATCTAGACGGTATACTTAACTTCTGTACTATCTGTATCTACCTCAGTATGTTCTACTTACTTGCCTTATTGACATCATATGATCGAAACAAACCAATGAATGACCGCAAAAAAAAATAGTCCACGTTCCTTAAGTCATAACCAATTAAAATAGTTCTCACGTTTATTTTAAATAGGCTTCTGTGATAAGAAGCGTCACTTGAAAGTGGTTTTAAACTCCAATAAATAAAATTCAAGTAAAAAATGCATGTTTGAACTTGATTTTTTTATGACTTTTGACCATTGCCAAGACGATATGCTTAACGATCGTCAATATTTATCCACTGAGGTAGTACTGAGTGATTACGAGGCCAACTCTCGATACTGTCTGTGAAAAAATAGATGTCACACTTGCCATTTCCGCCTAGATTATGCTAAATACATACATACCTTTTGTTAACTATATATTTTGTTAATTTAAATAGATTTTTAGAATGTTTAGATTATGTATTACTCATTAATGCCAATCTATTAGGGCTAACTTAAGCCTGTTGATTGGTTTAAAAAAAACAATATTAAAAATGATTAGTTATTAAGTAATTAGTTGAGCAATGCGATAACAAGAGATTCAAAATATGTATTACGTATATTTGAATTTCTTTGGTCGGCCTCATGGTGTAATGGTCAGCACGTTTGCCTACCAAGAACGAGGTTTCGGTTTCAATTCCTGAAATGGTTGATATGAAGTGTTTATTTGAAAGGGTGTTTTTTTACCAGAATATTTCATAGCCTCGATATTGGTATCTGCAGCGTTGGACTGATCATCTTATCTTCGTGTAACAAAAAAATATCGAGATACTCTGCAATTGGTGGATTAATGCAGTGCCTTATGCACCATTAGATGCAAAAAGAGAATGATCATAAAGATGTAAAAAAATATACCTGTTTATTTAACATTTTCGGTGAACAAAAAAAATATATGTCTCACAATAATGTTCTATAGCAAAAACAAAAGCAAAAATTTTCAAAAATTTTTTTTTTTCAAAAAACGATAAAAAATTACTTTAAACGTTTAAATGTTAATTAATGAAAAATGATTTGGTATTTAAAAAATGAAATTTTGCTAGTTTTTTTTGCTAATTTTTGCTAATTTGCTAATTTATTTATCGAAATATTTGTAAGATTAGTTAGGCTGGACAGTACGTTACCGCGTCATTTAATTTGGACAAGCATTTAAATGCATATTCAAATGATTTTATAAAACATTATGATTGAATATTTGTGTGAGTGGATACAATTATTTTCTGTGGCATGCCAAAATAAGCTTTAATCGGGCTGCATTTGGTCCAAGGGCCGTAATTTGGTCATCACTGCTCTATTGTATAGCAGACGTCCAAGCAAAATCGTATTTTATCATAATTATGTAGTGACCGACCAAAGTTTCGGTTTCAGCCGAAAATTGGCCGAAACTGTACTGAATTTTGTTTTTTTTAACCGTAAACTTAAACAGAAGTCGAAAATTGGTTTCGGTTTTGGCTGAAAATCTTGTTACGGTCAGTCACTATAATTACGTTTCATCAACCCATTTTGTATTATCAAAATGTACTTAATCTGTATCAACCGTCTTGAAATGGGTACCATAATTGAGACATATTGTATTATTATTCAGTACATTTGACTTAATACGACATCATTTGAAGTGACAGTTGGCATTTTGATGTATCATAGATACAAATCAGTTACTACTGATCCAAATATACTAATTTAAGACACAGGAGATAATCTAAATAGGATAGTCAGAATTTTCAAAAACTGGCAGAAATTTATGTTTTTCGAATACGAAATAGATTTAAGCAACCCTGTAAAAGGGAGTCTCGGTATAAGGGAGGATGAAGAATACAGTTCTGCATGTGAAATAAAACCTGGATCCTGGACGAGTGAAAATCCTGAATAAAGAAATCGAGTGGATCATTCTTGAGGTTCTAGGTTCAATTTTAGGCAAGACGGGCGTAAAATATTAATTTTAAAGGTATTTTGAACTGTAATATTTCATTGCTCCTGCCAGGAATCGAACTCAGGATTTTAAGAACAGTAGGCATACAGGTCAACCATTACACAACAAGGCGGATAAATTCGATTATCTAAGTCAGGATTTTTACCTAAGAGCAGCCATCGAGTAAAAAGCACTCATCCGGAGTTCTTTTATTTTATTTTATATATTTTTTTATTTAAAAAAGTAAAAATATTTGCATTCTTATGATTTATCTAAATATTTCATTTTAAGGGTCTATTTTCAACGAGTTGTAAACAACATGCTATGAGAAAATGGGAAATTAGTAGGGGTAGAGTAGTTTTTGAACCACGGACGTTTGAGCCGTGAGTCCGAGACACTAGCCACGGACCACCACCCGATTCTGGAACTATTTCAAACAAGTAACTGTATTTTTGATCTGCTTGGACACAAATGACTAATTACACTAACATGAAAATCCAACTATACACCTTTACCGTAGTAATTGCACAAAAATATAAAATTAACGCGCCGATTGGACACGTGCAATTGGAAGCTAATACTAACGTGCTCTGATCATAATTTTAAAAATGATTACGATGCACTACCGCATCGCACGTGTGCCAATAAGGGAACTGACGATAATGATTTCTCGAAGTTAATTGAATTCAGCTAGAAAACTTTGCACCAATATCATATGTGAAAGAATGGATCCATTAATTTTCATAGGTACATTCTGATCGTGATTCATATCAGAGTTGAAAAAAAATCGTTTTTTTCGTAAAATTGGATACACGTATTCCTGAGTAATAATGGTAACCATAAATACAAGGCCCATTCCCTGTACACAGTATAGCGTATACGAGGCCCATTCACAGCCAATACGATGGAAACAAACACATTTAAAAATGGCTGAATTGTGCGGAGTAAATCAGTAGTAACTTAATTAAGTTCGCCTCAACGAGTTTTGGGTATTTTAACATTTGTTTTCGCTTCAGAAACCACCGCCGAGTTTTTCATCGAATCGACTGTTACGAACAAAGAGCTATCTCAAATAATGATTTATTTTACGTTACAAAATAATAACACTGGCTTTTAGTTGCGTAGGGTTGTTACAATCGTTTTACTACTCACCGATGCGTACTTAAATGCAAAAGGCAAATATCACTTTTTTTTTTTAATAAAAAAAATCATTAAATCCCTGTGGAATTTTTTTTTTGTTGAACTTATTAGTAGCATAAGAGTCGTGGATATCAAATTGAAATAGCAGTGGGCAGGACACTTGGCGAGACAAAATGATGGCAGGTGGACACCCAGAATAATAAAGTGGAGACCATGGGCAAACAAAAGAAGTGTTGGAAGGCCACAGAAAAGATGAGTCGAAGACATTGCCTCTATTGCCGGTAAAACATGAATGATGAAAGCGGGTGATAGGAAGGAATGGAGACGTTTGGAAGAGGCCTTTATCCAGCAGTGGAGAGAATAAAGCCGTGGAAGAAGAAGTAGAAGATGAAGTAGCATAAAAAATATTTTTATATTTATAATATTAAATTCCTGCGAAAATGGTTCATTGCACTGGCCACGCCCGCGCCCCTAATACGTCACGATTCAGTTAAATTTTAAACTTTGTTTGTCACCGTTTAAATTAAAATAAAACATCGTCACGAATCTTGATGTCACAATAGTCAAGGCTAAACATGTCACATTTTTGTAAAAAAACATATTTTTCAACAATTTTAATTTGAAAAATACGTATGAAAACATTTCTGTCCAATATCCATGTTGGTTTTGAAAATATAATTAATTTTTCTTCATCCATTTCACATTGTTTTTATCGGTATTTGTATTATGTGATATTTCCCTACTATCAAATATAAATATGTTTGGAATTTAACGAACCCATTGTTTGTATGGTTGACATGAAATATTTATCTAAAAAGGTTTTTTTGCATTGAAATATTCAAAAGTCCCTAGAGTGGGATCTAAATCCACATACAAAC
The DNA here is from genome assembly GCF_059751315.1 of Micrasema longulum. Classification (NCBI taxonomy): domain Eukaryota; kingdom Metazoa; phylum Arthropoda; class Insecta; order Trichoptera; family Brachycentridae; genus Micrasema; species Micrasema longulum. The sequence continues at coordinate 437,268 of NW_028279394.1, read as the reverse complement.
CTCTAGTTTCTACCCCTCTCTTCTTCTTTAGCTACGCCCACTCAACCCTCACTGAGTAAATTTTTTATTATGTTCATTTGTAATTAGCCCTGAAGAAAGCATAGTACTTTGCCAAAACTAATTGGCTATTAAATTATAAAAAATAAAGTGGTACATACAAAAAACAAAGTTATTTAATTGTAATATATTGTGTTATTATAACAAAAACAATTGAGCAATGTAAATTAACAAAAAAATATTCCTAGCAACTTTACTAGGTACCAAACAACCAATTCTGAAGCTACTAATATATGTTATAATAATAAGAAAAACATAAATATATAAATAAAAAAACAGATGTTATAAAAAAAGGATAATTTAAAGAACTGATTGAACATCTATTCTATTTCTACCAAATTCTAAAAGGAACACTCCCACACAACCAGAAGTCAAACTAGAGGATGGATCATGGGGTCTATCACAAACTCTGAATTCGGGCAAAGAAATTTCAGTTTTCTGGGCCCTAAAATATTCAATATGTTACCCAAAGATTGCAAAACCATGACCCGAATTCAATTTAACTAATTAGTAAAAAATTGGTTACTGGGTTTAGGTCGACAAAAATCGGAAAATTTTCTCAAAATACATTCCTAATAAATTAATATTGTAAAACTGTATAGTAAATTAATTAGTAGGTGGTAATGTTATTGATTATTTTTTCATAAAAATGTCTGCCTTAAAACAGGTTGTACCTAGTTAGGCAGACTAGACATGATCCAGAGAAATCTATTACCTTAGTGTGTATGTAGTAGTTAAAGTAATTGTTATTTTTGTTAACAAACTATGATTATTATTATTTATATTTTTTTTTCAAGTGTAAAACAGTGATTAAATTACAACAGAGATGAAAAATATTTGAGCAAAGGGAATTTGGATGTCTGGGCATTTACAAGGTTTGACCTGTCATTGGCTGGTTTTAGTGGCCACTTTACACACAGGGTAAAATTCTAAAAGTTCCAAAGTTGTCGAAAATTGTTTTCAGTGAAAACAATTTTTTAAGTTTTATCCTTTTTCTAATACCAGATAGTTTAATCAACAATGTTTTCAGTACGGCCAAATATTTGTAGATAGGTTGGTTTTCCTACGTAGAGAGTAATTGAGATCTCAATTTGTTGCAACAAAAAGGGGAAACAAAATTGAGAAGGGAATATGGAAGTCTAGACATTTACAAGGCTTATGACATGTCATTGCCTGATTTAGGTACACAGTGTGTAAGATGGCCACTTAAATCAGCCAATGATAGGCCATAAGCCCTATAAATACTGAAACTTAAATCAAATTAAAGCTGATCTTTAGTTTATAAAAATTTGGCCAAAAGTGAGAGCAAAAATGGGCCATAACATTGGAATATTTGAGTTTTTCATAAGAAAGCAAATATTTTTTTTTACAACCAAAAAAACTTATGACGCGATGTTAAATCCAAATCATTCTTCAATTAAAAAAAAAACGGTATATTGTAAAAGTAAAGCAATTTGAAATTCTTTTGACAAAGAATTATAAAAAAGTATAGTGTTTATGATTAAAAATACAATGTTTTTCTTAAAAAATAAATTTAAACTTTATACGCAAATAAGAGTCGTAATTTGAGTTATTTACGCTAGAATTTGTTTCCACCATAAAAAGATAAACAGATGTCACAAAGATAACAAAACATCACCACAGATTTTTTGCCAACATCACAAAAAGAATGCCGTTTTAACATGGAAGTTTTATTACGTAATTTCTTGTTAACCGAGAAATTAATATCTTAAGTAAAAGTCTGGTAAAAATATCGGGCAGCAGCTGGTTTAACCTAGTTAGCGGATGTAGTTTTCACCGCATTGTGAGCCGCAAAGGGAGAAATACTCGACAGAAGGAAATTCTAGGGATTTTTCTTTACTCCGGGGTAGTTCAAGTAATAGCGAAATAGCTCTCAATGAAACGCAATACTACTGAACTCACACTTTGTCGCGAAACACGATCTCAAATTGTTCGATAAAAATGTCCCTTTTGTGTTTTATTGAAAATGCTGCAATGTATTTGTGAAAGTGGAATAAGAGTTCCATTGTGGTTACCAGATCGGCAGTTCAACCTAGTTCAAGCAAGTTGTTCTGGAAACGGAAACAAAGTATATAAAAGATTTGCAAATTTGTACAGTAATCAACCATAAATTTGGACTGTTTCTATTATTTTAATATTTTTATGGCAAATTTGTAGGATTATGTGATAGTAGAACACAAATAGCTTCTACTCCAGTTGGATCACCCCGGATTTTGATCCGATGACCGAACGAAAACAATGATATGCTTCCATGTGTATTTATAACATGTTAAATAATATACAGAATTGTCAATGGAGCGTGAGAGCTACTGACTAGTCAACTGACTGAATAAGTGACCGCTTGTAGTAAGGGCTTCACCGCTTTTAAAGAAGCCGTCTCTTCTTCCGAGTGGGAAATTTAGGTAATTTTTTATTTTCCTGATTGTCAGCAATTTGACATCCGTGCTAGGTAATCAGTCATTTTGATTATTAAATTATTTATTGCGTATATATACCTTCTGTCCTGTCCTTAAGATGATAAATAGGTCTGATGACAATAAGCATTGGTTTCTGGTTGAGTTCTACAATATTTTTAAACGTAATGACAATTTTTTATTTTGTGATGAATATTAACACCTTAAAAATATTTATTAAATTGTACGTGGATGTCTTATTTGCAGTTTGTCAATAAGCACAATATGTTGTTATATTTTAAAGTTACGTAAAACGGATATTTTACTGTCACATTTATCTGTTTTACTTCCACTATCTATTAAAGCAATTGGTAATGAGAAAACGTTTAAAAAGGCTATAAAAAAATAGATAGTGGAGCTAGGTAGAAGTAAAATGGACTGTCTCATTCGCCCATACCAATATTGAATCAACTGCTCCACAATTGTATTGCTTATGTTAGGTTTTTGTTATTTTCATTGTGTGTTTTGTAATATGAATAATATAGATGTACATAAATAACTTGTTTTTAAAACTGTCTGAATATTTGTTAATTATATTTGTTTTTTAAGTAAATCTTCTTTGTTTTTTCTCAAATGTAATTTCAAAAAACTAAATTGTTGAGTGTCCTCGGCACAGGAAACCCCAGTGAGGTCACATTATTTTCATTATTGATTATAGTTTGTAAGCAAAAAATATAAATAAATAAATATCTTTCAAAACTGTTTGAAAATATATGTAAAATAAACGTTTTAATAGCATGCATGTAAAACGTTTGAAAAAACATTTAAAATACGTTAAAACTTTTTTAAAAGCAATATATTACGTATTTATAACTTAGCATTAATTACCACTAGGTAAGATTTTTTCGACCGGTAAATTTAAAAAAAAAAAAAAAAATTATTTCAACAGAGAGGGAAAATATTTTTGAGAAGGGAATATGGAAGTCTAGGCATTTACATGGCTTATGACTTGTCATTGGCTGGTTTAAGTGGCCATTTTACACACTGTGTAACATTCACCATTCTGCCCATGTTTGAACATCCGCATTTCCTCAACTCTTCAATCTGTTGACTTTTGTGAAGTAAAAGAGCTGAAACCCTTATCACCTGGGTGAGATTCATCCGGCTGAACCAAATCACCCACTAGGCAACGCCTGAAAACAATTTTCAAATTTTTATACTACTCCTTTTACCAGGTAGTTAATTCAACAATGTTTGAGTGTGTCCAATAAATTTAAATATGGATAACTCCCTAGGAAGGAAATCCAGCCAGTCTGCAAGCATTTGGACATACTCAAACATTGTTTAAACAGAGTTTTTAAGATATATGATTAAGTGCTTTGAGTTGTTGCATATTAAAAACATGTACTCATAACCAAGTAGACAAAACCAAGGTAAAAATATAGTTGTATACCTTAATTTTAAAATATGTTTTATGTTTGTTTCGCAAACATGTATTGTATTTTTTTAGTAATGAAAATGATGAGTACCGAGTACTGAGTACCTATAAAACATTTTATGACATTTTACAGCTGAAGAAAAAAGCATTTTTATTTTGAACCACTCCGCATTTTAATATCTTGCGAGCAGAAAGCAGGTGTTTCTATGCTACGTAGAGGTTTCAAAATACAATTTTTTCATCTTTACATTGTCTTTACGGCAGCCTCAACGTAGTAATAAAATAATGATTAGCATTAGCATTAGTATTATGAAATGCGAATAGCACTAGCAAATATGAAATGAAATCAATTTAAAGCTATGTAAGCATCATCGCCATAATTATCTTTCCGCACCCAATGGCGACTAACTGATTTGCTTAGAACAGCGTACCTAGATCTTTTTGCTTGACAAAGGTAAGATGATCAGTCTTATACTGCTGATGCCAGAGCAAAGACAATGAAATATTGCAGTGAAAAACACTTTATAACTAAATATTTTATGTCGACCTTACTATAAATTGATCGTGCTAAATACTAGACCACGAAAATTATCTTTTTCCCTAAGATTTTGTTACATGTTTTTAGCAAAGGATTTTCACGGATTTTATTTCCTTAGAGTATGTTGCCATTGAGTCATCAACATTTTTACAAAATGAATATTACCGTTGGATAATGGCACTGATTGAAACCATGGTTCTGGCAGAAAGATTTTAGAAAAATCGTTATTTTTCTAAAATCCGTATCCTCACAGATGTTATAAAAAAAAATTACAACAATATTTGTCTTCTTAGGATTTACCCAAATCTTTCATTTTGAGAGCCATTTTCAATAAGTAAATAACTCACTATCTAAAAATAGGAATGAGTTGGGGTAGAGTGGGATTTAAACCGTGGACTTTTGAGCCGTAAGCCCGAGACACTTATCACAGTGCCACAACTCGATTGGACTAATGAATCGTTCATAAACAATGTAAAAACGCACTTTGATAGTCAAACTGATATTTTCAGCTCATATTTAATTAAATATTATAAAGGTTAGTAGTATGGTTTTCAAAAACATTATTTTTCAACCAATAAAACGAAAATATTAATTTTGATTTAACCAAGAAATTCTTATTTTATGTTTGATTAAATTATGGGATTATAAATCAATACCTAATAACAAAACAACGATTGTTAAGTGTGAACCTGGATTAATAGAATTGTGTACTGAAAAACATGTAGCTAAAAGTAAAACTGATGCATGATTTGATAATGCATTTACGTTTGCTTTCTTTCATTTAACAAAATGTTTGTAAGATTGGCTAAACTAAGCAGCATATTATTGCGTCATTTGATTTGGACAAGTAATTAAATGCATGTACCAATGATTTTATAAAATAAAATATTTTCTGTAGCACGCCAAAATTAACCTTTAATAGTGCCGCATTTGGTCCAAGGGCCGTAATTTGGCCGTAATTGGTTTATCTGACGCCCAAGCAAAATCTTATTTTATCGTAATTATTTAAGGACGGACTGATGTTTTGAGTTCGGTTTCTGCTGGTTTCGGCAAATAAAATGAGTTTTTGTCGGAAATTAGCCGAAACTTCAGCTCAGCCAAAAATCTGCGGTCGAGATATGTTGGATGACGTTAAGGGTTTTCTCAGCAATTTTATTTCCTTAGAGTAGCAATTAAATTATCAACACTTGTTAAACGTTTAAGTCTTTTACATAAAAAAACTTCATTTGGAGAGGTTTTACATAACAAGAATCATTGGAAAACTACAAAAAAGGTGGACAGATAACCCTGTCTAGTTTGATAGTGATAAATGGCAGTTGACAGTCCAAGACAGAAAAAAATTGAAAGAGTTTCGAAGAGACTTTTGTCTTGTCCAGCAATGCAATGAACATGGCTAGCATTGATTGACTGATCGATTTTTCATTTTGCTTGGTAGTTTGATTTGCTTACAAGTAATTAAACAAGAATCGTAGTTGTCCACAAAAATTTCGCAAACGGACATTACTTAATATAATTAGCATTTAGCAATATAATTGAAAACGCTATGCTATTTCGGTTAGCAAGCTAATGCAATGAAAAAAAAATTTTATTACGTAGCCGCATTACCAAAACGTTAGCGGGTTACGAACGATACAAACGTACGCATTTTAATGTTCCCTTATATTACGGGCATATGTCATAAAGAATGGCGGGAATTTAATAAAGAAAAATTATCGTTGCGCTGTGAAAGACAGTGTGAAAGAAGACTTTATTATACTATACACAATAAGCACGAAATGAAAATATTTATATTTCACAATCTGTATTCTTTTTAAAAATATAATGCGTTACAGAATAAAAAATACAAACAAAAGTATCATCGTGTTTTTAGTACGTTATTACACCTTGAAAATAAAAAGAGTTATTTCTTTACACACCATGAATTGTAAAAAAAACGATTAATCATTTTGAACAAACTGGATTGCAGTTTGTAACAAAATGATTATTTCAGAGTCAGATCATAGTTTGATCAGTTACAAAATCAATAATTTATTTATTTATTTATTTATTCATTCAAAATTACAAAATTAAATATTTATGAACTTATTAAGGCTTTTTAGGCTATGCCCGTGTCAAGCCAAAATAAATAACAATAAAAATACATAGTAAAATTAATTAGATTAAATTATAATGACATAGAATCACAATCTAGAAAAAAAGGTAAATGTAATAAATAATCAAATTCCAAAGAATACAATGCAAAAAAGATAATCAGAAATAATTTGTAAAATATAAATTATACAAATTAAGAATCACACATAATCAAATATACAAAATAGTGGTATCATTAAAATCAACAAAATAATAGTAAAATATAGTAGTTTTAAAAAAATAAAATAATAATATAAGTAAACAATGAATGCACCTAAAAATTTAAGCATACTTCAGGGGCATGTATACCAACATAATTTTTTTTTAAACTTTGACAATGAGACAATCGAATTTTCTGAACACACCTCGTATTTCACGTCGACCATCCCAGCAATCAAAACTAGGACCTCAAGAATGGTAGGTGAAGATTTAAACCATTACACTTCGAGGCAGATTTAATTTCAATTTTTACCTGAGTGGCCATCGAGTCTAAAACACTCGTTCAGGATTCTGGGTCTATTTTCTGGACACAGAAAATAATAAATACAATTACTTAAGAGTATATACTTATTCAGAAAGGTAACTGAGGACCTATGTAATCAAATATGTAAATTTAACATAGTAATAAAAGAAGTAAAACATCAACATGGGCGATATTAAAAATGCAATTACCAAATGTAAATACAGTAAGTGTATTTATCGAGACGGAAATCAAAATATCGTTCCCGGAAATAAAATTCTGATCAAAAATATCCACCAACCAGCGCGAATCAATTCTGATTTTTCAAATTTAAAAATGGAACTCGGGACGTTAAACGGAATATTTATTGAAAATCTTTTCATTTTATTTTTCCTTCGTACTAACTTGATTTTTAATGACCAATTATTTAAAATTGCTAAAACGGTTTATTTTTTCATTCAAAACATTTTGCACTTATGTTATTACAAAATATAATATGAATTATAATAATTGACGTAAATCAAATATTGTTTTTTGCAGATTTCCAACCATAACACTTTTTTGCCGATAATTTATTGTGTACGAGCTGAACCCGGCAATGTTTCACTATTGCTAGATTTTAGTACATACTTGTATGTTTATACAGGGTGTTCATTAAACCCTGTCACATCCGAAATCACGATGATCAGCATCAGTAAGAAGACATATTGGCACATTAAAATATTTTTTTAGAACAAATAAAATTTAAAAAATATATATTTAAAAAAAGCAAATGGTTGTTTACTTTTGCAGGGGTAAAATGAGGAGTGGAAAGGGGGGAGTCTGATACAGCGCCACTCTCCCGTCACTTCTTCCCTGAAGAAGTAAGTAACCATTTGTTTTTTTAAATATTTTATTTTAAAAAAAATCTTTGTTCTAAATATTTTTTTAATATGCTAATATGTCTTCTTGCCCATACTGATCATTGTGGTTTTGGATGTGACAGGGTTAAAAACACCCTGTATATACTCGTATTTAATGAACACAATCGAATGTTTTAATTATTGTATTTAGTCGAAATTAAATAAGTATGTACCTTTACATTATTATTTTTGTGTTTCAATTTACCTAAATTACATGGACAGAGAAAATTGAAAAATAGGTATTTGAACATTGTTTTCCTGTCTCTGTCTTGCAATGCCTTCCTGATACTGTGCAAAAAAGACAACTGCATGTCAGACCTTTTGTTAGAACAGACAAAATTGACGTTTCGTTCTCCGTTATACGTTTTTCAAAAATAGTTTCTATACCGTGCGCCCGAAGACAGCAGATAAAACTGTATCTAGTTCCCGTACAATAGTAACACCCCAATATCAAATTTCTATAGTGTGTAAAAAAACACTGATCCACCAAAACAGCAAAATTATGAAAATAACCTCGAAATTTCGATTGTTTTTATTATCAATGTCACTGTCAACGTCAGAAATGCTGAAGGCATAGAATTAAGAATAGTCCAGAAGGAGCGTAGAATCATATTTGAATACACCGGACTGTGTCCAATAATTCTCCCACTCCACTTTACATTCGTGAAGTCACCGGGTAATGTTGCTTGAGGGAAAAAAAATCATAACACAAATGTAAGGTAAAAAAAAGTAATCTGTTAATTTTACTAAAATTTTATTGTGCACGCGGAAACACAACAGAGTAGATAAGTTAAGGGTCATTATTTAAAAGTAATTGAATTAATGAACTTTGAACTTAAAATATAAAACAAATTTTATTTTACATAAAATGGATATTTTTATATCATGTTTAATAATTTTTGTTATTTTAAAGATAATGTCGTTCAAATGTCCCCCACGGCGTTATTTAATCTAAGGTCTAATTTTCATGAATTCTTTCATTAGATGAGCAAAGTAGGGTAAAAAAAAATTACAACCCTGGCAACACTAACGAAATTTCCATTTTGTTTCTTCGATAATCTGACAGATGGAAAAATAATTCAATTTGTAATAATGAAATCGATAATTGACAGCCCTGCTCTGCTTGAACTAATTCAAATTCGAACACCTGGTAGGTGCACTAGAAGTAAGGAATTATTTTTTGTAACAATTCACGAACCAACTTTGAATTGCACTCATCTATATCCAGGATACATCATACATTGGTATGTAAATCAATTTGAACAAATATTCGATATTTTCAATTCAAATTCTGTACATAAATTAAATCGTATTCTCACTCGTCATTTTTTTGAAAAGTAATGGATTTATTTTAAAACATTTTATTAAATTTAACCCTGTTTCCTGGAATACGTGATTTTTTATTTCTTTATTTTAACATGTAAGACAAAATTTAAATAGTACATTGGTGGATTTATTGCCAAATGGCAACTTCTATGGACCAACTGATGAAGACGATTTCACCAAATAAAGATATTATTTAGTTAATTGAAGTTTTTTTTATTGCTCTAAAAAACATATAATTTATAAAGTACAAATGTTGTATCATTTTTATTTATTATTATCTAGTTATTCTCAACGTTACTATGTTAAATTTTTATTTAGAACATACGATTTTCTCATGGTTATTGTTATCTTTTATTTAGAGAAGTTATGTTTCTTTTTAATTTTTTTGTTTTGTTTATTATATGTTCACTAAATTGTTAAGATTTAATTATTCTATTATTTCATATTATGTACTACGCAATTCAACGTAGTTATGCAAAAAGCAACCAGTCCACAATTTTTGAAAAATTAGATTTTGATGTTATCGGGTGCAGTAAGGTCAATTCTATGGTCTGCTAAAAACAGCCAGACCGTTTTCATACAAAAACATTATTAATCACCTTTTAAAAAAGGTGTCGATCACTGAAACGGCATTTCTCAACTTGCAAAAAACACCCACAGCACTAGATAAATCTTATGGTACTTAAAAAGTCATTGAAACTGGTCAAATACATCATAAAATTTTTGTTTGTAGTTTAAAAAAACTTATGTATTCACTGTTTGTTAATTTGTTTATTCATATTTTTCTCTTACAAACTATAATTAATAATAAAAATAATGTGACCTAACTGGGGTTTCCCGTGCCGAGGACACTTAAAAATATATTTTTTTGAAATAACATTTAAGAATAAACAAAGAAGACCAACTTAAAAAAAACAGAGATAATTAACAAAATATTCAGACAGTTTTAAAAACAAGGTATATATATACATCTATATTATTTATATTACAAAACACACAATGAAAATAACAAAAACCTAACATTAGCTATACACTTTTGGAGCAGTTGATTCAATATTAGTATGGGCGAATGAGACAATCCATTATACTTCTACCTAGCTCCACTTTCGATTTTTATAGCCTTTTTAAACATTTTCTCGTTACTTATTGTTTTAATAGATAGTAGAAGTAGGTTATTGATTTTAATAGAATAATACTCAAAATTCCTTTGTCCGAAAGTGGTATTAGTTTGTATTTGTTTAAGTTGTCTTTGTGTTGAGGATCTAGTGATTATATTATTTGTATGTGATGAATTGTAGGGCTTATGTCTTTCATTTGCTAAAGTCAAAAACATTCCAACTGTTATGTAGATTTCATAATTCACTCTTTTCTCAAAAGTGTTCACTTTTCTATGGCTGGCTGGTTTTTGTATAATTCCGTTAAATTATTGTGCACTACTGTGATTATTTCTGTAAAATATTTTTTGTAAAAGGTCCTTTGAACCGTTGATGTTTAAAAAAACAAATAAATTATAGACACTAAAATAACCTTACTTACAAACCTGGGGTGCTATTTTGAACCGCTCCCGCGGCCGAAGAAAATTCTTTTACATACAAAATACGAGAGATTAAAGCTATTTCTACGGACGTGATGGCGTTTGGAATATTACCCGTGATATAAAGTTACACCTAGGCATAGTGGTAAAATAAAAATGGCAATATCATCCTTATTTTATCACAATAATATGTATGGTATGCCTATCTTTGTTTTATTATATACTGCAACGGTCAGTGTAGGTTGAAATAAATTATTTGGTCCCAGGTGGGCGACATTATAGAGATAGGTTATCAAAAATCAATAAACAAATTTTTAAGATTAAGAAGAATAATGCAGATAACCAAATTGAGTAACCTGTTTAAAAACAATCTCATTAGAACATGATATCTCTCTCTACAAGAATTTCGGTAATAAATTTAAAACAATTAGGCTTACGTTCCCTTTCTTGAAGGACTACATTTTTGAAATGTGCGGTCGCCTCTCTTTGAGTCCTTGCGCGACAGTTGGACTGTTCGTCCCGAGTTTTCAAATGGAAAGGAATCTACTTCTAATGCACGGATATTGTATGGATGAGTTACTACCGCGGCCGTCAGATGGCGCTAAATCAGGCAACTTAGAATTATAATCCAGTACTGAAATGCTTTCAAAACGGGGTACGTTGGACTTGTTTTTTACAACGTTACAATACTATGCCTCGATGTACCTTTGTACCCTTTGTATTAGTAAGGTTAAAAGGGTCTTTAAAAACTCATTCATAAGTATTTTATGTTAAATCTAATTCCCGAGTTAAAATACCATGTTATAACCCTTTTTAAGTTTTATCATTTTATCACCTATTATTAATATTATGTTTTAACATAAATGAAGAGCCATTTCAAGCAAGACTAAAAAGAAATATTAAAGGGCATATGACATATGAAATAGATACGTTACTAGAGTGCAGCAAAATACTCATGGCAGTCAGATAGTGTCGTTTCAATGGTAAAGAATTTCGCATAAATAAATACAAAGTAAGGAAACAAATATATCTCTTTCTTTCATGAATAATTGCATGTGTATCGGAATTTGCTACCTTTTTTTACAAATTGTGAAGGCAACGCAATTTTAGCTTTATCTTTGATGTTGCAAGTAGAGGAATAACGTCTTGTAGAGGTACTATTGTTATATATATTTTATTTTTTTCAAAAATATTTACAAAATAGTCTTAAATTAAAGTCCTGCTCAGTTGCATACATACAACTCGTCAGCAGGTTCTAATAAATTGTATGGAATATTTACACTTAACCTACATTTACAATAATTTTACTTGAAAAACATTAAATATTACATTATCGAAAATTGAAAACTATCACTAATATAAAAAACTTTTTTCTAATAATTATAATTTGAGCAAACGTCTCACTCCTGTATTTAACTCAGTATTTTTAATATTGTTTGGTAACATGTTAAATATTTTAGGTATCCTGTATTGCAGTGTCCTTTTGCCGTATTAATAAATAAAGTATATTTGATTTCCAATCAAAATGATTAATTTTTAATGGAAATAATTTAAATTTTTTTTTATACTACATAATGGACTTAAACACTACAATGACCTACCTTACTACTTGAAAACTTTTATTTTATTTTATTTTATTTTATTTGGGAAATCAACAGTTCTACATACATATTTTTAGTAAACAAACAGATATAGCGTATAAACTCAGAACTAAAAACAGATTTCCACATAGTATACAAAGTTAGTCAGGAAAATATATTACATATCAAATAAATACATACAATTAGAGACAAATTTAAAATCAATCTGAAAAAGCACACGATGACTGAACTAACTAGACTAGACGAAACATAAAATGACTAGACAATATTAAATTTCTAATGTAACCCTAACGGGTTTTTTAAAATTGTAAATAAATAAATAAAAAAATAAAAAATTAAAGTTACTGACAATTTATTATTTATTACACACGAAAATGCAGATATTACACAAAGAATATTTTAGAGGGAATTTGAATACTGGTAAAGACAGAGAAGGGCGAGTGACGTGTTACGCGCCCTTATATAGGTCCATTGGGCACTGCGGCCATAGACAACCTTTCCCTTTTCCCATTAAGTAATAGTTTTGATTTAAGGTAATTTATAAACAAATACGTTTATTTCTATTTTTATATATTTTTAACTTTTTAATCTTTTTTTTTTCTATTGAATATGTTCTGTAACTTGAATTATAAAAATAAAACTTTTATTTTATTAGTTGGTTGGAAGAAATTGCCATTTGGCAATAAGCCCGCCAATGTACAAATAACATTATGTACAAAAAGTTAAATAAAAAATATAAAAAAAACAACCGCACATATTTGTCTCTCACTCTCTGGTACCCACAGTCTCTATTTATTATATGTTTAATGTTAAGAATTATGCCTATTATGGAACATCCGTATTTCTGTTTTTTAACCCTGTTCTAGTATCTTTAAACATATTCAGGGGAGGAAATCCGGCAGGTTCTTGTTTAGAGAAAAAATGTTATAATTAAATAAGGTTATAATTTTATTTAATTTTTAAAGCTCGTTGCCCAAATTTAGGTTTAGACCTCTGTAACATTTTAGACTAAAATTATCTCAGAGCTTACTCAAAGAAACCTTTTAAAATTTCCTACATTTTTAATTAATAGAGCTCATTACGGATACTAGGGAAGTAAGCAAAGTTTTATCATCCATTAACCCGGTAGACTTGCCTAATCAATTCGTAATTAAAATCATCAATGATTGACAAAGAAAATAAGTGTATTTTAAACACGAATAAAAAAGTTAAAGAGCATTTTGTCATTTTTATTTTTCGGGTAATCCTAAGAAACGTAAGAAGTGTGCCGGTGTCCAAAAATTCATTGCTTCATAACGAGTATTGTTTGGTTCTGTAGCGATTACCCAAATGAACATAGGCGTTTTTATCACTACAAAAAAAAACAAAAAAAAATGCGCTACAATAAGGACTCATCGCGTACTTTGAATACAGATAAAAATATAGAAAATGGATTTAGAATAACTAACTGTATTTTTGAAATCAATATGGATATTGTAGAGAAATGATTTCATTTATAAATTTAAAAAAGAATTTATGAAAGAAACATGTCACTAGAAAAGCGCAACATGTTTGGCGTTGATAGTTGTGACGTCAAGATTCGTGACAATGTTCTAAAAAAACTTGAATCGTTTAGAACAAAACTGAAAATGAATATGAGTTGTGACGTATTAGGGGCGTGGCCAATACAATGACCGTTTTTTCGAGAATTTAGAATTACAAATTCAACAATACTTTTTATGCTACTAATAAGTAGCGAAAAATTTATTTTTTTACAAGACAGTATTTCATAGACCCTCATTACTTTGAAAATATAAAAAAGTGATATTTCTCTATTACCTTTGTAATCAAACGCATTTGTTACACAAAATATATCAATACCTTTATTGCTTCTGTCAACATAAACATTAAAATTCCAATGAAGTGCTCAATGCACCACTGAGTATGGAAAATATAGATGGTAAAGAGATAATTTTTTGCACTTTCCGTGTGTTAACTCTTGAGCGGCTTTGCTGCAACACCAGTCTACATATGATCCAAAACTTGATATATCTTTCTTATTTATATATATATATACATATAACTAACTAACTAACTAACTAACTAACTAACCATCACGCCATTTCTCCGGAGGGGTAGGCAGAGAGGATAGGATATATATATATATACATACATATATATATATATATATATATATATATCAATTATTTTTTTTTAATTAATTTTATCAAATAAAATAAATAACATAATTGTATTTTTGTTCCCGCAAAGCCGAGGCTCATCTTCGGGTTACATAACATTTTATTATTTTTTAAAAGGTAAGTAGGTAGGTACTTAGTTAAATAATAGATGAATAATATATTAATGTGCACACTTAAGGTTCACTTGCCGTTTTTAACAAGTTTTTGACTATTTAAAAAAAAATGTTTGCGCTCTTTTCCTCACGATTTTAAACAGGTATTAAATTAAATGGTTTTGGTACTACACTCCCCATTGTTCTATCTCCACAGTAGTTCTTCTGTCGTTGCACCGTCAGCTGCTGTGCGCTGTGCTGATACTTGTCGGGTCACGATCTGGTGGGTTACTTTGGATTTAAAACTACAATCGAGGAAATCTGTCATTATCTTATACTGATACTGTTTGTTAATAGGCAAAACGTTAACATAATCAAATAATATTTTATTATTGTCTTTTGCTTTAATCTTTATTTTTACAGGAACGTTCATTTTTTAAATTTGTATTTGTAGTTTCAAGGCTTTATCGGCATAATATTTAAAACTAAGGCCCCATATTCTTAAATTATGAAGTTGTATTTAATCTTCAAATAAAAATTTTCACACCGGATTTGGAACGTAAAACTTGTATAAATATGATGGATTTCATAATAATAATAATAATTGTAGGAGTAAATATGATGCCAATACCACAATAAATCTGTTTAACTGTTTAAAAAAGAGCACGAGAATAGAACTTATAACAATGAAGACAGAGACGCTGTTCTGTGACTAGTGTTTGTGGAAAAAAGATTTTAAAAAAAAGGAAGAAATTCGTTCAATTAGTCGGTTATTGGCAGTGATTGGAAGTGCACGCAAGTTACATGACCAACGTATTTATATTTTTTTCTATTTCTTTTGCTGTAACAGACGAAAATTATATTATGTGTTTAATAAATTATGGAAAAGGAATTATTTAACAGTATCCCTATGTTTTTTTTTTCAAAAGTCTGAAATTCAGAATATTCTGTCTTTTATTTGAACACGATGTTACAGCAGCGCTTGCAAAGAAATTTAAAGCACAGCCTTTTTAGAGTTAAAGAATATTAAACTGATGTTATTTCGTGTATGAGTTGTGGATTCGTTATCTCCGACCTAAATTCTTATCCAAGCACGTGCGATTAATTAATGAAAATATGGCTCAGCCAAGTCTTCGCTGAGTTTAAAGGGAGTTAATAATATTTTTGATGTAAATTAACAAAATAATTAATAACGTCATATCAAACGAAGGTTCATTTTAATTCAATCGGAAACACTCAACTATGTCTATGTCTAACAACTTTGGATGAAATTCGGGAGCGTTTCTCGAAAATGGATTCTTTGTTATGATGAAATTTCAGTAGAAAATGTGAGATGTACGAGTGGGAAGAAACGGGAGTTGTTAGAAGATTATAATAAATGAAATCTTCCTTACTTTCTGTAATCTTTTAATTATCTTTTCTTGTTATTTTTAACAACTTGACGAGCTTCTTTCACCAAAGTGAAACAGAAATTAATAATATATATAATATTATTTGTCTGCTTTCTTAATTAAAATGTACAAATATAGTGAGTTTAATATATATATTTTATCAAAACAGATTGCTGACTCTATATTTGTGACATTGAATATGAATTTCTCGAAAGTTAATGACTTTGTTTATCACCTTAGCAAAATATGTGAAACATTATTCGAAGCATATCGAAATTTGTTACATTGAGAAATATCAATCAGTCTTGCGTTTAATTAAGAAATAAAGTAAAAATTTATATTTAAATCACATTTTTTTGAGTTTGATCAAATTTTTGTAAACAATGACTGAATTCAACCCCCGCAGGAGTAAATAATGTTAATATATTACAAAAGAGATTAAATTAAATCACATACATTTTTGTGATGTTTTCTTTTATTTCTATGTAAAATTATGCCTTTGGTAATACTTGAAAGAAAAATGTTTGAAATACTCTAGTAATAACCTTTTTTGATAGAATTGTATTTTTTTGAAAAAGACCATTCTGGTTGTTATATTTAATTTATAACAACACATTTTTTACGTTTTTATGAATGCTGGAATAAAATGCTTGTATTTCTTTAAAAAATTAAAATTTGGCTTCAGCCAAAAAAAAAACATTAGTTTTTTTTGTTCAAAAAAAACATTAGCTTTTTTTAAAATACGGTTTTGAAATTTAACATTCTTTAAAAAAATACAATTTATAACAGTTCTTGATTTAAATTTTAGCAAAAAGGTTTCAAACTTTTTACCAAGCTCTTTCTTGTACCATTTTAAATATAATTACAAGTTTTAAACAATGATTTTTTTATACTTACGCCCCTACACACATGTACCCTTTCCCTCATTCATTCACGCATATACACATTCACATACATATGAATACAAACGTCACACACATAGAATTACCTCAACTTTTTTCTTATATATTACGTATCATTAGATTAACAGTGAATTTTTTTAATTGGCTCTAGTATTTTTCGTATGATTTCTTAATTTTGTGTTCGTTTTACTAGACTACAGCCAACGGATATTGTCATTGTAATGAAATTGAAGAAAACGGAAACTTTGTCTATATCCCGGTTAAAAATGAATTATAAAAATATGTCAGTTCTCCTAAGAAAGTTTTAAAAATGTGGTAAAACTGTTCTGCAAGAGGAGCGATATTTTATAGTTTTTGAAAATAGTATAGGAGTATTATTGCTCAATTTTATAATGTCGTGCCGGTAAAACAATTTGATTGTAGGTTACTTTGTCGATCTGGAATATAAAAAAAGAGTTTCCCGCACTCACAATACTAGATTAAAAACTAAGAGTTCCCTTGTCGTTCCTTGAACTGCAGATTACTTCGGAGAACGAACACTAAATTGCGTTTTCCCAAGGTTGTTCAATAATCTTCCGCAAATCATTATTGATATAGAAGACCTCCAATTGAAAAAAAAGGACTGCAGAAATACAAGCTTTATACTTTGTTGTGACTGTTAAAAAGTAATAAATTAATGCATATAATATGTGTAAAATTAACATGGACAATTCATATCAACAATTTAATTAGCAAAGTGGCGACATTATCGAGTCTTTTTTTAAAAATCAAAAATTTTATTCCAAAAACGGAAAAAATTCTAATGTATGAAGCCTATGTAAAAACTAAAATATGTTATACGCAACTACTATGGGGAGCAGGATATCAAAATGACATAAACAGACTACAAAGACAAAAAAATAAAATATTAAAGTTAGTATATGACCTTCCCTATTTAACTGCAACTAGAGAACTTTTTAAACAAACTAAGCAATTAAATATAACTGAACTATTTCAACTAGAATCATTAAAATTTATCCATAAATTAGCCACTAATGTAATTGTAGACGAATAACTAAAACTTGTAAAAAATTGTAGTCAACATGGACATAATACGAGAATATCAGACAAATACCATATACAACTTTCTAAAACAAGACAAGGACAATCAAGACTTATGAACCAGGGACTGAAATTATACAATAAACTACCAGACAAAACTAAACAAAAGACTCAGACAAACTTTTCAAAAGATGTAAAAAATATTATTTTGAACAACAGAGTATAAATGAAAAATGTATATATTATTTTATGTAAAATGTAATGTAATAATCCGTAAGGGTAAATTTTCAAATAAAAAAAAAAATAAAAAAAAAACCTATCCTTAAAAGTTATGTCCCATCGAAAGTCTTTGGATTGAGTGGATAATTAATTTTAACATGTTACTAAAATAACCAAATTAACGCCGTTTTGCAGCAATGAAACTGATATGACATGTCTTTTGTCAGATTAAATAAATGATATTTTACTCAAAATCAAACTGAATCATTAGATGACATAAGAAAAAAGAGGAACAAATATAAATCATACAATTATAATGATTCCGCATTAAGAGAGAATATTTTGTTTTTGTACATTGTTAATCAAACCTGTAATAATAAATCAGATGATTAATGTATTTCTCATTCAAAGAAGGGAAATAATTACTTCGTACTTTCGGAAGGTCCTTTCATAATATAGCCTTGGGTTCTTATTTCTCATAAGAACATTTCTAGAATTACAAAGAAATCGGACATTTTCATTGTAAGTTATTTTAGCTTGTAGTGGAATGATATTCCATTCTCATGTTTGACATTACGAGAGTTTTTCTAGAAGCATTCGTGAAAAACATATAGCTCATGTTACATTTTTTTTAAATTAATATCCCTACAGGGATGAGGTAGAGTTTTTTCAAATTCAGGATTGTGGATATTCGAGCGTTTACAGGGCTTATGACCTGTCATTGGCTGGGTTAAGTATCATATTACATTGGTTTGAAAATGGATTGTATAAGATTTGACCCAATTAACACTGCGTCGTATAATTTTATCATGTACTAATTTAAATGTTCCAGAAAGGACAACTCTGCAAACCTACTATGGACACATTACTTCGACTTCATATGGTAAAAATATGGTCATCAATTGACTACGCACTCTAGAAAATTAGTACCAAGACATCGGTGATTCATACCATGTGAAGTTCAATACCTATAGGGGGCTCTTTTTGTATTTAATGGGTAGACTACTACTCTATTTATTATTATTATTATATAAATATATTTCTATCGTTTAGTACTTATAATTTACAACAACAATAAACCATCACACCGTTTCCCCATAAGAGTAGGCAGAGAGGAAAGAACGCCACAACACTATATCTTTGCATACAGATCTCGCTTCCTCATGCACGCGCGCCGATTATTCCGACTTTTGACATGTCCTCCTTCTTTTTCTTTTTTTTTTTGTATTTGGTCATGCCATGTCTTTCTCAGTCTTCCTCTATTTTTGCATCCATCAACATTTGCATTGTAAATATTCTTAGACATTCTTTCGCTGTCCATGCGTTCTACATTTCCAAACCAGCGCAGAGCTCCTTTCTTGATTTTGTCGATTATGCTTTTTTCAGCCTTACATAATGTACGTATCTCAACATTTGTGCATCTATCATACATAGTTTTACCACATATTTGCCTGAGAGATTGCATTTTGACAGCATTTAGCCTACTTTCATCCCTGTTTTTCCAAGTCCATACTTCGTTCCCATTCATAAGGGGTCTTATAATTGAAATTGTTTTAATTTCTTTTTAACACGTTTTTTTCTGTCGATTTCAATTATAGGCTTAAATATTTATAAACATCAGTTACTTTAATTGTTTATATGTATTTTTTTATACTATTTACCCTTTCATATTTATTAATTTGTGAATTACTTTTGGTATTAATTTAGTTTTAAATGCAATACTTATAAAATTGCTTATAAAACTTATAAAAGGCGCAAGTGCCATTATTTCAATAAAATAAAATGTAATACACAAATGAGGTGAAATATATGATCTTATTCAGAAAAATAAGAACACGTCCTATTTTAAACAAATATTTGAACCAAGATTTGCGCGCGCATCTAACGCTTGTGATACTGTTAAATTTTAATATCAATGCACATTATTTATTATTGCTAATGTCACTTTATTTGTTTTATTACTTTTTAAATGTATTTTTTTTGCATCAAAACAGGCAAAAAGACCCAATTACAGTGGTAGAGCGCAGAACACCCAGGCTCGAGAAAAATAACATCAAATTTTAGTGTTCTCACTGGGAATCGCACTCGGAACCTTCCGTGTGAGAGTCAAGCGTTTTGACCACTACACCACGGAG
This sequence comes from Micrasema longulum, assembly GCF_059751315.1. Classification (NCBI taxonomy): domain Eukaryota; kingdom Metazoa; phylum Arthropoda; class Insecta; order Trichoptera; family Brachycentridae; genus Micrasema; species Micrasema longulum. The sequence goes on along the minus strand of NW_028279394.1, from coordinate 416,908 downwards.
GCCATTTATTTATCCTCGGTCTTATTTATTTGACTGCGCTGTTTCATATTACGCTTGGCTTTTTTTTCTGGATATAATGATTTTTAATAAGGTTTACAATCCGCAGTATTTTAGAAACCTGAAGTTGATTATTGATGTCAAAATAATATGTTGTTAGTTGTCAGTAGTCGCGTCGTCACAAAATAGCTCGTTTTATTAACTGTAAACTACCTGTTATCTGTGGTGTCCAAAACATTAACGTATGTTTGCTGTTTGAAACAATTTATTTTCTATTCCGGAAATTGCTCCGTGTAAAACAGTAAATAAAATGGTCCAAGATTTGGCATAAGAACGATAAAAATCTTCACAAAATTTGGCACTAGAACTTCTGTACAAGTAACTGCATAAGATTTTGGGCAAGATCTTTTACCGTTTTCTAGAAAATAAAATTCGGGCTGCAGAAAAAAGAAGAAGAACAATAAATAATAAGAAGAAAAAGAAAAAAAAATGTGTATCCATTTTACAAAATATAAAAAAGGTGCCATAGACAGATGCTGCCTAGGTTGCAAGGCACAAATGTCTTCATTCTCCAGAAACTGTCAGTAGGCAAAATATTGCGCCACTTGCTTGTTGGCAGATGAACGCTCAAAATGGTCTGGTTCGCGGAATACATTATCTTTATCTACTTTGCCATCGAGCCCTAATACAATGAATGCAATTACCTACCTTTACTGGAACTTTATTGTTTAGAACTTCTTTTGTGGTAGTCAGGATCAGATTATATCCTGTGGTCAGGAAAGAGGGGCACTTGACGTGGTGTTTTTGATTATTATATGCAATTATACGACACAATAGATTAACTGAATTATGGATTGCAAAAATAACTTATTCGCGATCGCGGTGAGAATATGAAAGCACATGTACACACGAGGACAGTTAAGTTGTTATTATGGGACCGAGAAAATATTGGTACTTATTTTAGGCATTGCAATATCTTAACCAGGGCCCAGTAGGTAATTAAGAAATTTGAACGCTTAAACCTAGTATATGTGCTATACACACATAGAGTAAATGTGGCTTAACTAAAAACGTATATTTGAAACCTTTTTAATGTGAGGAATAAATATTATTTTTTAATAATTTAAATACGTATTATACGTTGGGTTTTTTTCTAAATTGAGGTAAAGTGGTAAAGTTAAAGAAAAAGTTAAAAGTGATATTTGCTGAAATTAAAATAAAATCGAACTTAAAAAAAACATCGATGCCAATAGCATAATATTACCTGTATCTAGTCACAAAATCAAAATCGTTAGAGTGACATTCGGTAAATTAAATTTCAATTATTGAAGCACCATTCTTTACTTTATTAAGTCAAGTGTAATTAATCTATGTATCCTACTTACTCTAAGATACGGTGCGGAAATTTGGCCAAGAAGTCTTCTCATAAGTTTTGGGATGCACAGAGAAGTATGGAATGCATTGTGTATGGAAAAACATCAAGATAAAATAAAGGAAATCGAATGCATCCGCAATAAAACCAAAGTATGTGATGTTATAAAAAGGATCGTTTGGTTGAAGTGGAAATAGACTGACCACATTGCTTGAATGTTTAAAGGTACACGGACAATACGAAAATTGAAAAATACGTGGTCTCAAGGATACCAAGCAATCAAATGGTCGGATGATACTCGGTGGTTAATTGGAAACAGTGGACGAGGACGACGTACAGAAAACGAGAGGAGTAGAAAAAATAGAGGGAGGTTTTTTTTCACATTAAAAGCCTTCACCACTTACCCGGATCTATTTTAAAGGTTTTTATGGCATTTTTTCAGATTCACACTTTGCAAAAAAAATATTAAGTTTGAATAAAAAGTTAGTTACTTTTGAAAAACAGTCTTGTTTTTAAATGATTTTGCGTTATTCAGAATCATTTACTTCCTTTAATGCCCCTGTCACTGCCAGCGCACCTCAGTTTTTTTTATAGTCAATTTGTCTGTCATCCTAAATCAAATTTTCCAAAACCGACCATGGAAGAGTATGTTAGTTCATCATGTTAGATCAGATCGGGCAAGCCAGAGCCATTGCCATCTCTTCACCGTCCATTCGGTAACAGCTCATACAAAGCAACTTTTTTTTTTTTTTATTCCCAAAATCACATAACCCAACACCCGGAGAAGGAGGCCTATGTTTTGTAATCGGTCAATATATGCTTAATAAATATAATGATGATATTTATTCGGTAAGGAGTCTTACGGCTCTGTCCGCCAAGTTTCTGACGCGGCAGTGCAGGTAGGCTGTCTGGCCAACAGCTGCAGTCACCTCTCTCTTCGTGGAGTTGTCGAAGTATGGTTGCTGGAACGGGTCCCAGCTGGCTGCATTTGCACCTAAAAAAAAATTTAATGAATTATCAGGAAATCAACTACCATCATTTTTTTCGACACACGAAAAGTAAATAAAGTGCCTTAATATCTAATCGCCCACGCTGTTTATACTTTTCGAGGTATCAAAGTTGCATTTTATTGCGCTCCTTAGGTAATTTTTACAAAAACAACCCTCGAAATAATATTCTATACTTCTTAAAATATAATTTAATTTTTTCAATACTTATTTGTTTTAAACATACAAAAATGGAGATGTAGAACATTTTCGAGGTAGGAAAATAAAAGTTGAATTCAAAATTGGAAGGGCTTGTGACCTGTCATTGGCTGGTTTAAGTGGAAACTTTAAACACTATAAAATATTTACCATTCTGCCTATGTTAAAACATCCATATTTTTCACCCATGTAGGCGAGATTTACAATTATTTTAAGGTCGCGAGTCTTACAAATGTCTAGGTTTCGTATTTCTGAGAACTTCTTCCCAAATAAGTGAATGAAAATAGATAGCATTTTCATAATTTAATCTTCTTCTTAGTTGATTTATCAGTCAAGTATCGATTTTACTTAATAAGAAAAATTGAATGGTACATCTGCAAATGTTTTAATTAAACTAAAACTGACATAAATTTTCTTTAGCTATCTATTGATATTAATAAATCATTTCATAATAACAGAATTTTCTATGAGATGGAGGTTTTTGTGTCCATTCTCGTAAATCTTCTATTGTTTGACTACCCTGTTTGTGCTGATAAGCTATTGGTTATTCTGCCCAAAGACAACTGACGAATATAAACATCAAGAACTTTTCAACAGGATTAAAAGTATAATGTCCATTGTCTCCGTTTTCATTCATACATATTCGTTCCTTACAAATGATATCATAGTCATTCAAACTCATACAAAAAACCACCCTTAAAACAAATATTTTTCGTCGATCCTTCGAGTTATTGAAGACCTCTAACATTGTCGGCGAATGCACCGACCACTATATTACACGGCAAACTCATATCAACTCGATCTTATTTAGGATTTTTACTTGAGAGTAGCCATCAAGTCAAAATCATTTGGTTGAGCCGATAATTTGTTTTGATGTATTTTAGCCAGAATAATCATAAATAAGTAGATACTGGCTAATTTTGGTTTTGTGAGGTTGCTACGCCTGACGAGACATTTTTGGTTTGGGTACTCTGTTTGACCTGCGCGCTGTTCTTCGCTTTTTCGACTGAATGTTACGCACGCCTTTTTTGAATTGTCAAAAATATTTCTCTATTTTTGCCGTGAAATTTATTATTACTTCGCCTAAACTCGCACAACACCGCAAACATTTCATCATCCATTGGCGTTCATCATCATCCGCCGCCTCCAGATGAAATTTGTGTGCCTGCAGTGTTCCGGTTCACAACTATCTCTGATTGCTTGAGCTGATTGCCGACAAGAAGGAAGTCTCAACACCAGGTAAGTCTGTGTTACTACATTTTGATTTTTTCTGATCCGGGAATATATTTATTATTATTATTTGCCGTTTATGTTAGTAAAATTGGCGGCCTCCGTGGTGTAGCGGTCAAGACGCTTGACTCACGCACGGAAGGTTCCGGGCTCGATTCCCGGTGAGAACACAAAAAATAAAATGTGATTTTTCTCAAGCCTAGGTTTTTTGTGATGTAATTCACCACTGTAATTGGCCCTCCTGGCCTGTTGTGGTGCAAAAATAAAATGTAAATGTAAAAAATAAAAAAATAAAAAATAAAAATTAAAATTAAAATTATTATCTAACTGAACTGAATTTTTAAAATTGTATTTACGTGGAAAACTTATTTGGCTTTATTTTATGTTTTTTTATTATAATGTTGTTTATATTTTTGAGTATTGCTGAATAAACAAAATAAATATTAAATAAGTTGTTGCATAATACATTGTCGGCTCACATTGTCAGTTTGGGAAAATCAATTTATTTATCAGCTATCATAAATTTATTTTTATAAACGGAAAATTGAATATATTTAAAAGATTCACAATCGCTCATAAAAGATTCACAATCACTCATATAAGATTCTGGTTCCATTTTACAAACATAACCGTATTATTTATCAATGCGGGCACGGACAAACTAATAATTAAAACCAAAAAATATAATATTTGTTCCAATTAGATTTATAAAACCCGCAATAGTAGAAAATTATCTTACTCTAATCAAAAATTGTATGTAGACAATATTACTTTTATAATTAAACAGTCATATGAGAATATCACATTTTTTGTATAAGTTCAAACATCTCGCGACTAAAACCTTTTCTCTTCGCTAAGTTTGAATGTTAACACTTCAACTTTTTAAATTATTTCCTTTGATAATCTACTGAACAAGTAGAAGGAACAATATTTGAAGTATGATCTTAAGAGCTTTGACGAAGGTGACTTGCAAAAGCCTTTAGAAAAAGAAAAAAAAATATTTTAACGTTTTAGCAATGTCAAACAAACAAACAAACCATCACGCCGTTTCCCCGTAGGGGTAGACAGAGAGGATAGAACGCCATATCACTATTTCTTTGCATACAGACCTCGCTTCCTCTACATTCATACAACTTCTCATGCGCGGTGGCCGATTATTCCTACTTTTGACATGTCCATCTTCAAGTGTTTGATGGACTTGATTGCGCCATGTCTTTCTCGGCCCTTTTTCGTTTTCTGCATCCATCAACATTCGCATCGTAAAACCTTTAAGCCGTTCTTTCGTTGTTCATTCGCTCTACATGTCCAAACCAACGCAGCGCCCCTTTCTTGATTCTGTCGATAATGCATATCTCAGCCTTACACAGTTCACGGATCTCGACATTTGTGCACCTATCATACATAGTTTTACCACACATTCGCCTGAGAGATCGCATTTCGACAGCCTCTAACTTACTTCCATCATCATTTTTCCAATTTCATACTTCACTCCCATACATTAGAGTTGGCACTAGAACTACATTGTGAACTGCTAGTTTAGCCTCCTGCGATTAAACAATGTAAAACAAAAATATATATATATATATATTATTTGTGTTTGTTTTATTTTGCGTCGTCTTATTCACTTCATTTAGAAAAAGGGACACTTTTTTTTATTTTTTATTTATTTATTTATTCATATTTTTCGCTTACAAACTATACATTAATAATAAAAATAATGTGACCTCACTGGGGTTTCCCGTGCCGAGGACACTTAACAATTTAGTTTTTTTTTATTACATTTGAGAATAAACAAAGAAGACACACTTAAAAAACAAACATAATTAACAAATATTCAGACAGTTTTAAAAACAAGGTATTTATATACATCTATATTATTTATATTACAAAACACACAATGAAAACAACAAAAACCTAACATAAGCCATACAGTTGTGGAGCAGTTGATTCAGCATTGGTATGGGCGAATGAGACAATCCATTTTACTTCTACCTAGCTCCACTATCCTTTTTTTTATAGCCTTTTTAAACATTTTCTCATTACTAATTGCTTTAATAGATAGGGGAAGTAGGTTATAGATAAATATTAGTTAAATATTATTAATCATGAAAACAATACATAAAGAAATAAAGAAATAGAACTCTTTAAATTGAACTTGCCAAAAAAGAGTCAGGCTCTTGTATTAACCACTGTATTAACTCATGAATTAGTTAATGTATTCTCTTCTCTATGTTATTTTTTCTTTGTTTTTATTGTTGATAAATTACCTGGTCCATGAAGAAGTTCAGAAATTGAAAAAATAACATTTTCAGGCGTTGCCTAGTATGCAGGTGAAATAATTCAATTAGATGAATCTCACCCGCATAAATAAAGGTTTCAGCTCTTTAACTTCACAAACATCAAGATATGAAAGAATTGAAGGAATATAGAGGTTCAAATATAGGCAGAATGGTGAATGTTACACATTGTGTAAAGTGGCCACTTAAACCAGCCATTGACAGGTCATAAGCCCTGTAGATGCCTAGACTTCTATATTACCTTATCTTAAATGTTCTTCATCTCTGTTGTACTATGTTAATATAAACAGCTCCCCAGGGAGTTGAATCCAGTTCTTGTTTACAGAAATTTGGACAAACTCAAAATATTGTTAAACATACAAGTCTTGATTTTTTTGATAACAAGTTGTCTTCTTTCAAACGATCACTGAATCAAATTCAATTATAAACACCTCTCTCCCGCTTCCACTCCCACAAAGTCTACTATAAATCATTGAGTCTTTCTGCTTTTTTTCTAATAATTCTCTAGGTATAAATGTGTCCATAAAATGCCCATTGGGCGCATGTGTAAATAAATAAATAAAAAAATAAAAAAACTAAAGAATATTCCATCCTTGCTTGTGGTAAAATGATGTTACATCAACGTGCGCATATTTTTTAAGAATTAATTGCTATAGTATGTCTTCATTTTTTTTAAGTGTAATTTATTTTTGTGTGTGCATGGGTGTTCTACACTTACATACAAAAAAAATGTGAATATACTGTTTGTTTACCCAATAAAATGAATAAAAATGAAATTAAATATAACTCGTTATATTCGTGTTGTTAAAATATTACAACAGCGTTTAAAAATACTTTGCCTTTTGTTTTACAACGATTGATTATAATATTTTCCAAGAATGTAGTATGTATAAACAAATAAGTATTTTAGGATACGTAAGACATTTTTAGATTTTATCAGATAATTGATAAAACCGAATGAAATAGAGTAAAAGTAATTTAAAAGAGATTAGTGACTATAAGTTCCTTAAAACGACCGGGACTTTGAATCACGTCATTACGCCATTTGGATCGAAAAACATCATTAAAAAATAAACGTAATTAAACTGAATAATGAACTTACATTTGGAAACAGGAACTTAAAAATAAACTTGAAAGGAAATTCTAGGAAATTGTCCTTTGAAATACTAATTGTAATTTATAACTCTTTTTTAGTTTTCGTCTTCTCTCAGAATAAGGAAAACAGATCAACAATATTTTGAGTTTGTCCAAATTTTTGTAGATAAGAACTGGAATAAACTCTCTGGGGAGCTGTTAATATTAACATATTACAACAGAGATTAAGAACAATGTTCTTCATCATCAATTTTATAATTTTAAAATCTAACACTATCAGCACAAATACGAAATGTTTATGACAATATTTCAAATAATATATTCATCCTAATAATCAGACATGAATTATTCTGCTCGTTTTCAAATACATTTATTTGATTACTAGGTTTTATCCACGGCTTTGCTTGCGTGGCATTAGAGAGAAATGAGTTCATTTATTAAGTTTGTCGTTTAATAATGAGTTTTTCCAATGAAAAGATATATTTTTCGGGATAAAAAGTAGCCTGTATTGATTGCCGGTCGTCCAACTATCACCATACAAAAAACCACAATCCGATAGTCTAGGGCGACGTAGCACCGTTATTCTGATTTAATATTAATTCATTTTCCATTAAGCATTTTCCCGAGAAAGTTTTTTTTTTCTGGATGAAAAGTTGTTTGTAATGTTTGTAAGCTCTTTTGCAATTTTTAAGCAAAAAATCAAGTCAATCAGTCACTCGGTTACGTCGTAAAGGCAACACAAACAAACAGACAAACACACTTTCATATTTATCATATTCGTATGGATTCTATTTGCTAACTTTATTTAGCGATAAATTAATGAAATAATAATAAGAATACCCTATGCAAGTTTATTTGAGTAAATTATACTCTGTTCATACATATTTTCTAATTGTATGTAACTAACGTTGTAATAACTAACGTTCCGTATATAATTTAGAACCTTTATGTATTTTAATCAATTATTCAAAGCGCTTTCGTGGTAATATTTTATGAACAAAGCACTTATAAGCTATTAACTGTTTGTAATAAATAATATTGACTCAACTACATTTTCTTCGCCATTCGATAACAAACTCAATTTGTCAACCCGTTCATAGCTAAATTCATTCCAGTGGATGAAAAAAAAACAATAATGAACACAATTAAATATAAAGTGTTTGCAAAAATATTATATGTAAATATGGGGAAGGCTGAAAACTAATGTACACATGATTTTAGAAAGCAAACAAAATGAAACCTTTAGAAACAAGCCAGGTGGCACGTGGAAGTGAAATTTCCCTCTATACGCATGCGCAGGTTTGAAGCTGTTGTGCTTATGCAGTGTGTTTTAAGAAGCGGAAGTATGCATTGTGTAGATACATTTTTTTTTTCTTAAACCTATGAAAAAAATATGTTTGTATGTGCATGTGTGTATTTTGTGTATGTGTGCATGTGTTTTAATGAATGCATTACAAGTCCTTACGACTAAACACGGATTTTTTATCGAGTCAGGGCAAGTTCATGGTTATGAGTCGTTTACAGTTGCGTCATCATCTTCTGTGTTTTTGTATACAATTTTTTAAAAAGCGGAAGTATGCAGATGTGTTCTATGTTTAATTTTAACCATATTTTAAGGATAAAAGATAAAATAATAATAATTTATTATTAATTACCGCTAAAGTTTATATATTCCCCCAAAAATGAATATAAATATTGACAAATCGCGTCCAGCGCTGCGTCAATCCGTTTCCAGTGAACGAAGAAACTAGCCGATTACTGAAGTTTATTTCTCCATACAAAAATGTACATTCGCTTTATTTTACATATTAAATCAGTCGCGGTATTTTTGTATTTAGTAATATTTTACTTTTACAAACTATAAACAATAATAAAAATAATGTGACCTCACTGAGGTTACTCGTTCCGAGGACACTTAACAATATACTTTTTTAAAATGTTTTTACATTTGAGAATAAACAGATGATACTTACTTAATAAACATAGATAATTAACAAAATATTCAGAGTATTTTAAAAACTAGGTATATAAATATGTTCATCTATGTTATTTATGTTTCAAAACGAACAATAAAAATAACAAAGACCTAACATAAGCTATTCGATATTGGTTTGGGTGAATGTGACAATTTATTTTACTTCTACCTAGCTCCACTATTTCTTTTTTTATAGCCTTTTTAAACATTTTCTCGTTACTAATTGTTTTAATAAAAAGTGGAAGTAGGTTGTAGATTTTAATTGAATAATACTCAAAATCCCTTTGTCCGAATGTGGTATTAATTTGGATTTGTTTAAGTTGTCTTTGTGTTGAGGATCTAGTGATTATATTATTTGTATGTCATACACTATACATCTATAGTAGGGGTTATGTCTTTCATTTGACTAAGAGTAGTTTTTGAATCTGTAAGTGAGAATTGTTTTAGCGAATAATTGTTTTGGTGTCATAAGTTGTGATTTGTGGAAAATTTCTTCAGTAGATGTCTATATCGGGACTCTTGAAAATTATTTTAATTATGGATATTTGTGCAACAAATACACCATTTAAAACTGTGTCACTCGCACCACTCCAGCCGATTATACTGTACTTCAAAATTGATTGGCACAATGCAAAATAAGTCTTAAAAAGTTCGTGTAAATTAATTATATAATATACACGTTAGTTTTTTAAGTTTATTAGTAATATTTTCAATCGGATGTTATATTAAATCAAGCCTGAAGATAATAAATATTATTTAAAGATTTGAAGATAGTAATAGTTTGTCTAAGAGAAAAGACCATTGCAGGAGACTGCTGCGAGACATAGATTTATATATATATAATGATATTATTTAGCGTGTTGTCCAGATGTTTTCTGAAAAATTTATGTCTGGGTATTAATTTTTATTTGTTGTTTTCTTTAATGATATGCATTCTTTTACTTTCTATTTTCTTGTATCCCAACTTAACACAGGACTCTTGGCTTCGTAGAGTTAGAAAAACGTTTTTTTAAATGTATTTCGACATTTTTTTAAAGGAATATTTTCCTATTGATATGGTACAGTTGACATATGATATGGGATATGTGGAGCTCGACGTGGCCCTTATTGGCATTATTTATTTTTGGAAGGAATCCGCCGGAGCTTAGTGTTGATATTTCAATCATAATGGAGACATATGTACTGAATGTCATTGTGATATTTCGTACCGTACCGTTTATATAGTAAAGTTAATAAAATTGTTATTTGAGTTGATTTGTCAGATTATTGGTAATAATCTTCTGTTGTCAACCCCTGAAGCAATGAAATATCGTTCACAGAACCCTAGAAAAAATAAACATTAGTTATATGTATTTATTTATTTCACAGAAAACTTTTTCTTTCTTTTCTATATGAACACCTCACTGGGCATTGTGTAGATACAATTTTTTTTTCTTTCTTAAAACTATGAAAAAAATATGTTTGTATGTGCATGTGTGTATTTTGTCTATGTGTGCGTATATTTTAATGAATGCATTACAAGTGCTTTGACGACTAAACACGGATTTTTTATCGAGTCAGGACAAGTTCATAGTTATAAGTCGTTTACAGATGCGTCATTATCTCCTGTGTTTTTGTATACAATGAATTGATGTAATATAACGTTTTTAAAAAATAAACAAACAAAAAAAAACAAAAATATATGGATTAAAATTATGTATTAAATGTCAATTTTTAACACATGCTCGGTCTCAAACTGATCATAAATCATCAAAATTCATGAAAAAAATTTATTTCTTTCTATAGAATCATTAGGTTTGTTTAATTTAATTATTAAAATTTTATTGAAATATATTTAGAATACGCCTAAAATATTATTTTGAACGACTTCGCACAACACATTCACTCCAAAACAAACAAACCAATAAGAAGTCAGTTGTTTAACCCAAAAATGGACTATTATGTTTAATGGCGACTACCAATATAAGCAGAAAAAAATATAGACAAATTCAAGAATACCGGCAAATAAAAATTAAACTCTCCTTTTTTGAATTTCGATAGGTACGACAAAAATAACAAAATAATCATCACGCTGTTTCTTCGTTGTGGCAGGCAGAGAGGATACAACGCCCCTCACCCTGTCTTTGCGTACAAACCTTGCTTGTTCTTTGTTCTTACATCGTCATTAAAATTAATCATGCCATATCTTTCTCGGTCTTCCTCGTTTCCTGCATTAAATCGAAAAAATCTTTATAACCGTTCTTTGCTGTCCATTTATTTATTTTATTTTGTAAAATTATTGCATAAAATAAGTATACATATTCAATAATAGGGAATCAATATAAAACTAGTGAATAGAAAATAAAAACGTGTGTTTTCTGTTTAGGATAGCCTCCATCTAACATAGCTCAGCTTGTTCTAAGATGAAGATTTTTTTTATCTTTTAAAGCATAAGTAGTTCTTAATATAACAATAACAAAAAAAAAACTAATGCTACTTAATTATAAATGCCTAGCTAATCAAAGGTAAGAAATTAATCATCGTTATTATATAAATATAAAGCATATATATGTGCCAAGAATGTATTTTACTAAGACGTAAATAATATCATATAATCTATAATAAAAAACAAATATAAACTAATGAAACACATAAAAATATAAATAAAATATATTTGCTCTATAGTTCGAACCAACGCAGAACTCCTTTCATGATTTTTTCGATAATGCTTTTCTAAGCTTTACATGTCGCGCGGAGCTCATTATTCATCACACACAGTTTTGACTACACAATCGCCCGAGAGATCGCATTTTGACAGCATTCAGCCTACTTCCATAATTGTTTTTCTACTTTTATCCTTCACTTACATACATAAGGGTCGGTACCAGGACTCCTTTGTGAATGGCCGATTTTGCCTCCCGGGACAAGCATTGATTTAAAAACGGCAATCTACCGTTTCTCATGTTTTCGGCACTAATTTTACCCGGAACGAGTAATTAATTATTAAATTTCTGGTATATTTGAATGAACACCGAGGCTGAAAGGGTTAAAGAGATAAATATAATTAGTTTGTCTTTGCGCCACTAAAGATGTCTATTGAAACTGTCTGAATTACGTTATATGACTTGACGAGTTGTTAAACTAAAGACGGTGATGGTATGATTTTAAAATTCTGTAGGCTTTCGGCTTGAATTTCCCCTAATACAATCGAACTGTCTTGTACCGACACGTACGGTTTGAATTCGTTTTATAAATAGTTTCATATGTTTTTTTTTTATTTGTCTGTTCGAATGAATGGTACAATTGTATAGAAAGTTTAAAAGTTTTCCAGTATGTAATGTGCCTTAAATTTAGATATAACGTATCGATTTAATATATTTTTAACTAATGTGAGTAAATATTAGTACACTTACCGACTTTTTATGTCTACCGGTTTCGAAATGTGCTTGTCTCTTCATCAGGATACTCAGTACATTAACATGCAAATACTAAAATACACCTTTAGCTTCACCGGCAGTATACATAGTATTATCGAAAAATTACATGCTGAGTTATGGGTGATCACTAATCACCACCGCGTCCAAACATACACTATTATTTATGATTATTCATATAAAATAGCATATTTAGTGGTATGTTGGAAATGTGTTGAGAGGGGCGTTCGAAAAGGGTTACGGCTAAGAGGTTGAACTTTATACAATTGGTTTAATTTTCAAAAAGTGGGCATTATTAAAAATATATTTAATTATATATTTAGTGAATATAGTTTTTTAAAGCTTTTTTAATGTGAAACAGCATCATGTTATTTAATTTAAGTAAGCTTTTTTTAATCTTTAAATGTAATTTTTTTATGAATTGAATGAAACATTTAAATTTATTTTTCCATTCTTAAGCGGTTAAAAATGATTGTTCTGTGTGTGAAATAGAATCAGAACTCTGCATGGGCATTTTCGACGGATGGATGAATTTCTAGTGGATGGTAAAATTCTGGAAAATTATATTTAGTGAAGATTAGTCCGCCACGTTGTGTAGTGGTCAACGTGTTCGCCAACTATGCGGGAGGGTTCAATTCCTGACACGGTCAAGATAAAATATATCTTATAAAAGTGATTTGATGCAATATTTCAGTACCCCTGAACTAGCACCTGAAGCGTAAGACTGATCCCCTTACGTTCGTATAACAGATGATCAAAATTCGTTGCGTTTAGTTTTCCGATGCAGTGCCAAACGGTGCGAAAAGAAAAATGATGATATTTTTACTTGACATCACCATAATCATCAAACCCTAATCCACACCTAGAGATGCAAGGGGCACTGCATTGGAAAAGTACACAAAGTGTACCTCTGTCACAGGAAGGTTAGGTGATAAGTTTTTAGTGGATAATCCACTCACCGTGAAATATTGCAGTAAAATTTGAATCGAGTTGTGTTCCCTCGGCTAGTGTCTCGGACTCACGGCTCAGAGGTCCGTGGTTCAAATCCCACTCTACCCCAACTTGATTCCCTTTTCAAATAGTGAGTTATTAACAACTCGTTGAAAATGGCCTTAAAAAATAAATATTTGAGTAAATCATGAACGCAAATATTAATTTAAAAAAAAAAAAAATCAACCACCTGACAAAAAATATATGATGTTGACTCTCACAGAAATCGAATCCAGGATATCTAACATTGTAGGCAAACGCGCCAATCACTGCCCTACATGGTGGACTTTTCTCCACTTGATTTATTTCTTTAACTGCGAGTAGTCATCGAGTCGAAAACACTCATTCAGGATTCTGGCTCGGTTTCACACGCAGAACTATAGTCCTCATCCTTATTTATATAATTCTCCTTATTGACGAGTGTGCGCTTTAGTTTATTGTAGATACATTTATGTAAAATAGTTTATTAAATCGGGTAACCCGGCCCTGAACTTGCAAGTTAATTAGTTGTAACAGTTCGGAAAAATCAAATATTGAATTTAATATTTTAAATAAAAATAACAAATCATTCAGTTTTCTAATGTTTGTACATTTAAATATTTATTTAAGCATGAGTAATTAATATGTTCAACTGAAAAACCTAATTTAAAATTAACGAAACGTAAAAATTTATGTTGAACTGTTTCGATATTTTCAATATGTACTTTATAATATGGTGACCATATAACCGAGTTGTATTTAAGTTGGCTTCGTACTAAAGCAATATATAAATTTATCATCACATAAACTGAGTCAAAATCTTTGATCGTTCGCAACAGAAATCCCAGAGTTTTCATGCTTTTATTTGTTATGCTCTGTATATATTTGATAAAGTTTAATTTATCATCGAATATAGTACTAAAATCGGTCATTTCATTCATTTGCTCCAAATTTATAGAATTTATGGTGTATTTAAAAGCTATTGGGTTCTTATTTCGGCAAAAAGTCAAAACTTTACATTTGTCAACATTGAGTAATAAATTGTTTCTTTCACACCATACATTCAAACAATTTAATTTAGATTGCAGAGTTGCGCAATGACCTATGTTTGTTACCTACCTATATATTTTTATATCATCAGCAAACAGCAAAATTTCGTTATCTCGGAAACATGATGTTATGTCGTTAACAAAAATCAAAAACAATATAGGACCCAGATGACTGCCTTGCGGAAGACCGCTGGTTGCAAAGAAGCAATTTGATGACAAACTTTTAATTTTGACAAATAACAATCTGTCAAATAGGCACAAAACCAATCAAGAAACACTCCACGAAATACCAAACCAAATAATTTGGCAAGTATTGCCTTATTTATTTATTAATTTATTTTGTTCATTAACGTCCAAAAGGCATTTACAAAAAATAAAAATGAAATGCATGCTAACATCTTAAATAATAAACAGAATATACAGAAAAAAATTGTGAAATTAGTTAAAAAGGATATGAAAAGTTTTACAAAGTAAAAAAAAGAGATAAAAAACGCGTTGACCAACGAAGCGATACTCGCCAGACGCGGACAAGTGAAGCGGCTGTGTTGGGGAAGGGTGGAGTATGTGGAAGGGATGCTAGTCCGAGAATAAGGGTAAACTCTATTTTGAGTCTATAAAAAAGAAGTTTTTAAAAAAAAAAGGTTTTTGGATAAAAAAAAATCTGATTTTCAAAAAAGTTTACTATGAACGATGTTCCTCAGAAGTATCGCGATAAATTGCGCAAAAACAATTACAATCTCATAAAACTAATTTGTTAAGAGTATTTTCCTTACTAATGTAAAAACTAAACCTTGCCATATTTATTTATTTATTTATTTTGTTCATTAACTCCCAAAAGACATTTACAAAAAATAAAATACATGCTAACATACTTAATAATAAACACAGAACATACAGAAAAATATGTGAAATTAGTTAGAATGGAAATAATAAAAAGTTTTGTTAAGTAAAAAAAAAACAATAATACAAAAGGTATGCAAGAAAATACAGTAAGCATATAAACAAAAAATGCAAAGACATAAGCTTATGACATAAATTCTGTAAAGCAAACAATAAATAGTGTTGCGGTAAGCAAGAAAGACATTTTTAAGTTAAATTAATAAACAAGCAAGCATATATTATCACGAAAAAATAAGAAATAAAAATATGTATCTATGAAATGCGTATTTGGAAATACTCCAATGCAATTTGATATAATAGTAAAAAATAAAAAACAAGTATAAGGTAATAAAAATAAACAAGTAAGTATTTTTTTTTTAATTTATGAAATTAAATTGGCAATAATAGTTTGACAAGCAGCTACAAATAAACTTGATATTGTGGACTTATAAGATGGTAAAGAATTGGACAGAATGTCTGCAGCCGTTCCATAAGTGTTACTTAACCTATGCAGTCTCGGTATCAATGAATTGTTTTCTTGGTTGGAAGAAGTACTGGAGCAATGAAACAATAAAGTACTCCTAGTGTTGACAGCAGGTACTCTAAAATTAATCAATTCAAGTATTTTTGGTGCGTCAAAAAGAGAGTTTACAATTTTATACAGTAGGTACAATGAGATCATTAATAGTTCTTCTTTCAGAAAGTGTTGTTAGGTTAAGCAGTGTTAATAAATAGTCATGATTCACATTTTGTATTGGAATGTTTATATATCGTAGAAATTTATGTTGAATGTTTTCTATATTATAAACATGAACATTATAGCAGGGTGACCATATTGATGAATTAAAATCTAAATGACTTCTTACAAGAGAACAGTATAATATTTTCAATGATCGGATGGACTTGAAATTTTTTGTATTTCTCAAAATAAAGCCCAACATTTTTAATGCCTTGCTTGAAGTTTCATTACCATGATATACAAAAGACAATTTTTCATAAAAAAATACCCCGAGATCCAATATCACTGATACTGTAGAAAGATTGACACCGCCAATACTGTAACAAAAATGAGCGGTTTTTTTATTCGATAAGTGACTCAAATAATTGAGAAATGACAGACTGTATGCAAATAGGACGGTAGTTTTTTATATCCGTATCATCACCTTTTTTGAAAATGGGCGTGACATAGCAGGACTTTCACTTAGAAGAAAAATGTCTTATTATTTATTGTGTACAAACCACTTGTCATTTTATAATTTTTTTGGTACCAATAAAAAAATGAGAAATTGTGTCTGTTTCTTTCACGTCTTAACAGAACAACCAATCAACGTGACTTCTTGCGAAGTAATGGTTAAAGAGCTGACAAGTGTCATCGGTCACTTTTCATTCCGAAAAAACAATCTTACTCCCTTGGGGAAAATTCTTAGTGAAAAAACAGGATAACTGTGCAACGTCGCCATAGTCTAAAAAATGGGTCGGCAACCCTTTTCTGTAAGATGGCCAAATATTTTACGCAGGGATGCAGGTCGTACGTGGGACATTTATCATAAAAGTACTATGTAATAAAAATTATAAAAATATTTTGGTGTTTAAAAGAACACGCTAATTATAATGCATACATTTTGTCGGCATTTATAGTAGCTGATAAAATCAATACGGAATATTGTTCTAAATAAAAACCATCATGTTTGGTTTACGTGTTTGTATTTGACGGCCTCGTGGTGCCGTGGTCAGCGCGTTTGCCTACCATACAAGAGGTCTCTGATTCGATTCTAGACATGGTTAATATGAAATATTTATTTAAAAAAAGGTGTTTTCACACTAGAGTATCTCATAGTCCTCAGACTTGCACCTGAAGAGCAAGACTAGTTATCTTGCCTTCCTGTAAAAAAAATGAAGAGACGCAATGGTTGGCATATCAATGCAGTGCCCTGTGCCATATTAAGTGCAGAAAGAGAATGATGATGGCTGCATTTGACTTGCAGCTTTTTAAAATAAGTATAAGCTTGAATTTTTTATGTAGAGATGGAAAGAATTGCCCCTAAATATAAATTTGGTAACAGAAAACTGTGATTTTGTCGATAGTTGGGGCAAAAAATCTTGCGGGCCGCATCGAGACGTCTCGCGGGCCGCTTGCGGTTCGGGGACTACTGGTTGCCCACCGCTAGTCTAACGGATTGTCGTATTTTTTGCAGAACGATAGTTGGAGGGTTGGAAATCGAATCAGGCTACTTTTAATCCCGAAAAAGAATCTCGTTTCATCGGGAAATTTTTATTGTCAAACGACAATTTTAATTTCTTCGCAAGTGCTAAATAGTACAGTAATAAATTATAACTCAGAAATATTAGGATTTATAAAAATATCTCTTTTTCCCACCAAAAATAGAACTGTGTAAACATTTTTGGTGTATTTTAATTTTTCTACATACAAAATATTCAAGGGAACGTATTCTAGTTCAGAGTGTTTGTAATTATACTAAAGGACGCACGTAAAGCGGGGCTAAATTGAAAAATAAATTAAACTTTATAGGGGTGGCCATATGAACATGCTACGTTACAAGAAAGAAGCTTATTTAAAGTTATAATAACGTACAAAAATATATTTAAAATGTTGCTTTAAGTTAGGAAAAACCGAAGTTTAAAAACACGAATTAATAAATAGGTATAGGGATATACTTGGAAAATATTTTTTTATTCTTAAGACTTTAGCTTGAAAATGAGGAAATCAAGTGATTTTTTCATTTAATTTACTTGTTAATAATCAACTAGCCCTAATAAAAGAATAAGTTGTGTCTTTTTATTTTTGTCAGTGGCATGATTGTTTGAAGTTTTGTTTTTTTGAAATGACTCCACCCGTGACTTCACAAGTTTCGTCAGTGAGTTCTGTTGATTGGTGAGTTGGCTTCCCAAAAACCAGAAATCTATCACAGGACGCCATTTTAAGTGTTTTTTTTTATTTATTAAAAAGTCCAGTAGCTATGCAGTCTATAAAGGACACACATATGATCATTGCCTTTTATATATATGAATAAAACTAAAGGCACTATTAAATATTATTTTGGTGATTGTGAACCTTGATTATATCCATTTAATCCTGGCATGGAATATAAATAAGGTTTTACGATATAAACAAAGTTGGAAAATGACTACAAGCAACGACATTCATGTATTCGATTTTTGTCAACATTATCGTAAAATATATTAAAAAATTTAAAACCCAATTTGAAAATTTGTTAAATTTTTCTGAAATGATTTTTACAAATTAAAATTGGGTATCGCAAAGAGACTGAATTCATTTTCGATCAAAAGTGGATTTTCTAATAACACAGTAATATTTTTATTTGGTAAAGGATTTCAGCGGCCGTTTTGTCGGGTTGTTTTTGCAAGTGCTAAAAAAAATCGCTTCTATTCGAGGTTGTATAAAACACGCGGTGTTTTAAATTAATGACACAAACAAATTAAACAGTATGAAAGCCAATATTTTTTTATACATTTTTACAAACAATATTTAAGAGTTGTTTAATTTTTATGGACAAGAACAGGATTCAAAAAACTTATTAGTTATCAATCCACAATGTGTATTAACAGAGATGAAGAACATTTTATAGCATGAAATAAAGAATATAATTGTTATCAAAAACATTATAACTTTGTGGTATGACATTTTACACTTTTTTGTTTTTAAATTTGTATAAAAAACTTTATTTTTTTATTGTTTTTAGTTAAATTCCTGACGATGAGGTAGTAACCTCGAAACCGGTCGAAGTGTAATTGAATAATAAAAAAAATAAGTGGTTTATACAAATTTATAAACAAATAAGTGTGAAATAAAGAAGTCTTGGCTTCTACATGGTTTATGACCTGTCATTGGCCAGTATAAGTGGTCGCTTTAATTAGGTCAGAATCTCACCCGCATCAATAAAGACTTTAGCTCTGTAATTTCACAAAGGTCAATATATGAAAAAATCGATTAAATATGGATGTTCTCGCACAGACAGAATGGTGAATGTTACACATGTGTAAAGTGGCTACTTGTGTAAAAATCAGCCAGCAACAGGTCAAAAGCCCTGTAAATGCAGAAACTTCCATATTTCCTTCTATAAAATGTTCATTTCTGTTAATATATACATACAAGTATAAATATATATTTTTACTTCTATAAAATCAAGTACAACGAATATTACAAATACATAGAGTGCGATCGAAGTTTTAATAAGCCTTTAGTTAATGTGTTAGTGCCCGCCGTGCACACTCGAGTGATTTATAAACCTTTTTGTTAGGCACAAAAAAGAACGGTTTATTAAAGATTGAAATGAACTGTATTTTAATACTTTTTTTTTAAAGTTTTGATGTTACCATATTTGAGTTTGTCCAAATGTTCGTAGAAAAAATACTGGATTTCACCCCTTCGGGAGTCATTAAGATTAACAAATTACAACAGAGATGAAGAATATCTTAAAGAAGGGAATATAAAAGTTGAGGCGTTTACAGGGCTTATTTATTTTATTTGGGATTTTTACAGCTATTACATAAACAAAATAAGTAGAAAAATATTAACAATACTTAAACCAATTTAAAAAATCTACTGTAAATCTAATGACACATAATATATAAGAAAAGAGTTAACGTAGTCATTGGCTGGTTTAAGCGGCCAGGCAAAATGGTGCATGTTACACAGTATGTAAAGTGGCCACTAAAACCACTTAAACCACTCGCCATTTAACATAAATGTCAGAGTTTTTTAGATCTGTCTAAATTAATCGAGTGTGGAACACGTCTGACTGAACTTTTTTTGCCAATTTCGAAACGATTTTCAACAAACTTCGGCATCTGTTTTTTTTATATGAAGGTTGCTGTGTTTATTTAATCTTTATATAGATATTAAGGATTTATTTTCTGTTAGCAGTTGCTCAATCGTGTTTGTGGTTACATTTTAATTTTAAAAAACTTGACTCGTAGTGGTGACGCTTAATCCCTTTTACTATGGGACACTTGATCCCAAAGGATTTTAAATTATAAAGTTTTCTAGCCCAATTTTAAAGTTCATAAATATTTTTCGGTTGTTGAAGGAGAATTTTATTTATTATTTTCATAGAACGTCTATTGAAATCTTCCATACCAATATATAGAGAACAAATCACCCTAGAAACAAGTCACCTTTATTGGGAGGAAATTTATATTTTTTCCTTTGCCTGATACTTTGTTTAATATGTTTTTATATTTTAAACAATTAACCAAATTTTATAATTGCAAATGAATGGCAAAACAAAGTTGACACGTAACAAGTTACAAAGAAATACTACAATCAACAATGGAGAAAAGCTATAACTAAATAAAATGAAGGCTGGATCAAGTGTCCCTCTTTTACCCTTTACATAATATATTGTACCCTATACATAATATAAATAACCTCATTAAATTCATTTAAAGAAGTCCATCATGATTTAAAATGGCAGACCTTGAGGTAATTATTTTAATAATCTAATATGTTGTGACATAACATGCACAATATAGTTATTTCCTGTCTTTTTATTTTTTCATAAAATATTTTTACACACCGTTTATTATTGATATATGTGCATGTGTGCTAGATAATATATAAATAAATTGTACAGCGGTACTCGAGCGTTATGTATTCTATTAGAATTATCTTGAATTTATCAATGGTAAATTTTCGATTTCACATAGTTTTTAAGTACCACTTTCTCAAGAATATGATTATTTTAAGTTTGGGTGAACATATTTTAATTTTGAGGTTAAATTTTAGTACCCTTGTTAATGTCTACCTCAACTTTTCGTTTATACATTAATATTTGGAAATTCCAAGTGGTTACCTTATTTGAATTCAAAACGCTTGAACTAACTTGAATGTTATTAACATTTCAACAACGTTATAAATATAGTATTATTACAATTCAGTAGTGTGCTGGCTTAGGGGTAGTGGTAAAAACATAGAATTCTAATTTCAATTCAAAATATTCAGAAATCGACTATTTTGTAAGTTAAAAGCCATTAACAAATACCAAACAGGAGATAATTTCATTATTTTGCAAGAACAGCGATTTACTAATGAATGTTGATAAATCTAAATTGACGGTTTTTGAAAGGGATGAAAGTATAACTTAATGTAAAATCAGTGCCTACTACTTAAATTTTATGATAAATTAAGTAAGGTCAAAAGAACCCAACATAATATAAACACTCATTCAGCAACACAAATTAACTGTATTGTCCTATTTGTATCAACCGCCTTTGGTAAAAAGCAATATAATGTAATTACTCCAAAAATATTGAATGATTTATTGTGAAATATAAAGGACTCAAAACGTAAAACAAATTTTAAAATAAAAATAACTGCACATATAAATAGTGTAGCGAGAGATTTTTTTGAAAAATATATGTAGATCAATAAACGTAGTACTTTATATAATTGGTACACATATTATTTATATTTTTATGTATTTCATTGCTTTAAATTTGTTTTATCATATATTATACCATATTATTTATGTTTAAGTAACATGTATTCTTGGCACATATATATACTTTATATTTGTATAACAATAATTTTTAATTTCTTACATTTGATTAGTTAGGCATTTATAATTAAGTAGTTTTAGTTTTTCTTTTTATATTATTGTTTTATTAGTATTAGACTACTTACGCTCTAAAGATTAAAAATATCCATCTTAGAACAGGCTGTGCCATTTTAGATGGAGACTATCATAAACAGAGAACACTCAGAGAACAGAGAGTTTTAATTTTACATTAATTGGTTTTATATAGATTCCCTGTTATTAGGTATGTATATATATTTTTTGCAATACATTTATAAATAAATAAATAAAATAGTGTGAATGGAGATATTTTGAATCAGGTATGAGAATTTGTGTATCTGAGATGTATGTTTACTAGGGACGGAAAGACTCAAAAAGATGTTGAAAAGAGAGTGCTAGAAACAGGGTGAATCGTGGACTTAGATCTACCATGGCAAACAAATGTTCGTAGCACCAGGCAAAACTAAAAATTCACAATGTAGTTCTGGTTTCGAATTTTATGTATGGGGGCAAAGCATGGAATTAGAAAAAATAAATATGAAAGTAGGTTGTCTGTCGAAATGCGATCTCTCAGGCGAATGTGTGGTGATATGATTTATGATCGGTGCACAAATGTCGAGATCCATGCATTACGCGAGGCTGAGACAAGCGTTTTATAAAAAAAACCACCAAAAACAGTGTATATTGCAAATAATTATTTAAAAAATATACAAACAACACTTAAAAAGGAATATTCGCAAAAATATAAGCAAAAAAAGGGAAAGAAAACATGTATACTTTTATCAAGAGACATTGGGCGACGCACTTAGCCCGAAAAAGAGACGCGGTAACCCACGTCTTGAATAGATAAACATTTGTTTTCAATTATAGAAAGTGTTTATTCAAGAAAGTATAGATAATATTACAATATTATTTTTAATTTAAAAAAATCAATAATATCAAACATATTCGTGCCGATAAACTACGAGTATTAACTTATATTTATATATTACAACAGGGATAAAAAACATTTTGTTGTATGAAATATAGAAGTCTAGACAGTTAAAAAAAGTTCTTTTATAAAGCTTGGTATGGCAAAATTAAGAACACATTTCTTAAATTTTTGTTTTAATTCTTAAGTTAAAAATTAATTTTAATAATATAAATAAAAATAAAATTACTCAATAATAATTGATTTAATGTATTGCAAGGATTAACTTTTTTATTTAGTTCCTTATACTGTTTACTTTTTTGGCCAATGTATATTTACAATTGCCTTTTTTTCAAAATAACTTTTCTCGATGTATTTCATTTGGAATTTTTTGGGAAAAAAAATCAAAACATGCTTTTAGTTTCTCAAATTTCATCCGTTGATGCGCTGTGTAGCTGAAAGACGTTTGGTAGTAATAGTTTTGATATTGTGTAAATTACTAACTGAATAACATTAACTTCTCTCTAGCACTCCTCTAACATAAATATCAACTATAAAAAAATAGGCTCTAGTTTTTTAACTGTCCTTGCGCTCTGTAGCCGCAGGACACGTCTTAACCTAGAACTTATCTGAAATTTTGTTAAAAATACACCAGTAATTTTATTCGTAAAATGTAAATAAGGGCTGGATTTCTAACCGTTTGTTGGTTTTGTAGCTGCAAGAGGTGTCATAATCAAGCTTCTGTAAATTATTTAAATTGTATATAATTGGAAACGGAAAACTAAATCCCAACAGCCTATAAACTCTGTAGTAGCAAGGCGTGCTGGCATGTTTATGTGCGGCGCCCTTGAGGTGATTTTCACCAAAATAGCGCTATAAAAATTATCCAGAATAATAATAATAATAGTATCAAACTTTCTTGACTTCATCTTTAATGTTTCAATGGATAGAAATTTTCAAATTCAAGAAATTTGCATTCATTTTATTTTATTTATTTATTCGTATAAAAGATACATATTAAAAAAAATATATAACGGATCCCTTACTCTATGAAGTCAAGAGCCCTGCAATGGATTAGGAAACGACATAATATAAAGTGTTAGGCATGTATATTGTAAAGGCTATAGTCAGGTAAAACGCAGGCAAAATGAAGAAATCAAAAGATTTTGCCATTTAAAAATGAATATTTTTTTTTTAATCGCGCAATAATAAATAAATATAAATTAGATAAAAAAATTTTTTTTTTAAGGTATTCCTGTTAAAAAATATACCTCAAAGTTTTATGTTACAAAAATATAATAATTTAAGACCGGTAGATTACGCCATTTCAAATTTAGACTTAACTTAGGTACCGGTACCGATAAGGGCAGGTATGAAGGTCATAAAAATGTTAATAAGATATTGTTATAAATTAAATATTTCAACCAGAATTATCTTTTAAAAAAAAAACAAACAATACGATTCTATAAAAAAAGATTTCAACTAAAATATTTCAATAAATATATATTTTTTTAGTATTACCGAAGGCATAATTTTACGTAGAAATAAAGAAAAATGTCACAAAAATGTGTGTGATTTAAAATGCTTGTAATTAAAAAAATAATTTTTTGCTTCGGCCACTTTCATGCTCAATTTATTATCTTTAAATTATTTAAATAAACCTTAGTTCGATACTTAGTCTTTATTGAAATCCTAGATTATTGCGCGATAAAAAAAACCTTCGTTTTAAATGGCAAAATCGTATGATTTCCTCATTTGGCGTGCATGTAGCCTTAAAGAATACTAAAAATAAAAATTATTACATATACATAAATGTTAATAAACGTCTGGACAACACGCCTAATAGTACTATATACAAATCTACGCAATGTCTCGCAACAGTCTCCTGCAATGGTCTCTTCCCCTAGACAAAATCCAAATTTGTACACTTCTTCTGAAAATGGCTTTCGATCTGGAGAACGTAATATGTTATCCAGGGCATTGAGCACTCTTGGGGCCACAAAGGAAAACTTTCTCTGTCGTACGTGTTTTTGGTGTTAAATAATTCAAATTACAGGATAACCTCGTACGAGCATTCTGCTGGGATATCTTCTAGTAACCGCATGAGCATTACTATTCGCATAAAAATTGCGAAAACATCAACAATAATTTACTGCCAAAAGACAATAATTTTGCCATTTTTTTCCATCATTTGTCGATTCGGATGAAAACGGCGGGTGGAATATAAAAGCTATCCTCGTTTTTCCCCAAGCCATATATTTCTTAGTTTAGAGGTACAAATGAAATAAATGAGTTCACGGGGAAATAAAAAGTGTGACAAATTGGGTATTAAAATACTGATACCGAAAGTTCGAAACATCTAGAAAGAAAAATTGATCTCACTTTTGGTCTCGTAGAATTCCATAAATCAGACATTTTTTCTAACGATTTTTTTTAGATTGATCAATTTTATCGTATTATAGAGTACTGCGTCATAAAAAGAAGCCAGTTTTTTAAAAAAATTGCAAAATTAGTTAATTATGAGACAAGTTCTACAAGAAATTTCGAATCATTTGATATATGGCAAAAAAACAATAAGAAAATATTTTATTGGGAAAACCGATAAACCGGTTTTTAAAGTTTACTAATACTATTACTACTATTACTATCATCACGTCATTTCCCCGTAAGAGTAGACAGAGAAAATGGACCGCCACACACGTCTTTCGTGGCATACATTCCTACCTTCTTCCACATTCATACATCTTCCTTCAGTCCTTCAGTTCTGTCCACTTTTGACATGACCAAATTTAAGATTTTGGTTTATCTGATCATGCCACATCTTCCTTGGTCGTCTTTGTCTCACGTTACCGTTCATTTTTGCCATATATACTTGTTTTACCATTTTCTCGTCGTTCATCCGTTCTACATGATCCAACTATCATAGAGACCTTTTCTTAATCTTATTATTTATACTTGACTCAGATTTACAGTCTCGCCTGATTTTATCATTCGTTACCCTGTCATAAATTGATTTCCCACACATTCGTCGAAGAGATCCCATTTAAACCGCGTTTACTCGGCTTTTATCCTTCTTCTGCCTGTTTTATGTTTCACTTCTATACATAAGTGTTGGGACTATAACTCCGTTGTGCACTGCCAGTTCAGCTTCGATTGACATATTTTTGTAAGCAATTACTGTGCTTTCACTCTGCACATTCACTTTCCTTTTAACATCTTTTTCTACTCTTCCATTTCTTAAAAACATGCTTTCCAAATACAAAAATTCTTCTACTTGTTCAAGACATTCGTTGTTTACATTTATTATGCAGTCAGTAACCTCACGTCCCCTTTCAAATACCATAACTTTTGACTTACTTTCATTCATCGCTAATTCGCTCTCCAGGCATACATTTACATTCTAGAGACTATTTTTTTGCAAATCTTCGTTGCTGCTTGTTAACAAAACTGCATCATCAGCATACAACAAGCAGCTTACTGAAAAGTTTTTAAAGTTTTTTCAGCAATAATACTTTATCTAGATATCCATAAACAAAAACTCAATGTAGATATGAACACACAAATTTCATTCCTTTGAAACAATTAAAACACACTGTGTTTTAATTAACGATTATTTGTAGTTTTTTTTTTAATTTGCATAAAGTGGACAAATACTAAAAAGTGTCATATCTCTAAATATGACTTTTTTAAATAACCGTCTTTTTGCTGTTGATAGCAGTGTAGTGATTTGGTGTTTTGCTAACATGTAAAAGATCTTGAGTTCGATTCCGATGAATTTGATTAAAATGTTTAGGTCAATAATATTATTAGCGTGTCCAAATATTTGTTGATAAATACTGGATAACACCTCTTAGGGAGTTATGAAGATTGTTGATTAAACCAATTAGGCTCAGAAAGTGTGTTTTTTTGAGTCGTTTTCTTGAAGGTTAAATATATCAATCAGGTAAATTTCACCCACATCATTAAAGTTTTTATCTCTTTAAAGTCAAGAAAGTCAACAGATACAAATAAAATCAAGTGTGTTTAAACAGAGGCAGAAAAATAAATACTACAAAGCGAGGAAAGTAATAAATTTAACCAGCTAACAACAGGCTTTGTTAGCACCGAGATTCCTATATTTTTCGATGTTTAATAAAGGCAGGAGAAAATGACGAGTCAATTACAAGTGCTGTTAATGCCTTGAATTACATATTTCCTACTCAAAAACGTTTTTCATTTATGTTGTAATCACTAACAATGATAAATTATTTACATAAATAAGGTGTCTGTTTTTTACCAAATATAAAAGTGAGCACCAATAAAAAAAGAAAATAAAAAAGGTTATAAAATATACGTCATTTGAATTAACTATTCACAGCTGTAATTATAATAACCAAATTCCGAATATTGAATGTATTTGTAAATCGTTGGACAGAGTAGATGCAATTAAATATTTGGGAATTTATGTTGATGGGAATTTAAATTGGACTCATCATTTTAATCATATTAAAAATAAATTGAAAAAGCAAATTCACTTTTTTAAAACTGTAAGAAATATAATTAGCCTAAAAGAACTTGAAAACATATATTACGCAATAACTCAATTAGTTTTGGAATATGGAATAATTGGATGGGGATGCGCAAATGACACACTGATTAAGCAAATAATAATTGCGCAAAAAGCTTAAAAAAAAAATATTTTAAGAGTCCCAATCACAGAACTAACTCCCTCGGTATATTTGAAAATCTTAATGTCAAATCTATGAAACAGTTTTATGTAAAAACTTTGTAACTATACGCACGTTAACAGTATTTTCTACCTTCCATTACAAATACAAGACTTACTAGATACTCCACCCTGATGCTGCAAAAAAATAAAAATAACAAAATAAAAAAAATTAATACAACCTTCGGTCAAAGAGGATTGACTTACTACTCGGTTAATGTGTACAATCTACTTCCATTATCCATAAGGACAATAAGTAAGTTCTCAAAACATAAAATTTCTATAAGAAATGGATAGTGGAGGGGGTTTGCGCCGATGAGTGGATCATAAGCCAAATATGTAAAATGTATGGACTGTTTATGAATTAGTCTAGATAAATTGGTTTTGTTTTTTATGAATATTTTTGTTTTTTATTGTTTATTATGTTAATTATAATTAGGTTAGTTGGTTTAATTACGTTTTTATTATTGTTATTATTTTGTTAACTTTGTTAAATAACTAATCTTAAGCGTGTTCCACATTTTGTAAAATGTTTCCCTCGGCACGGGACGACACAGTGAGGGAACATTATTCTGAATAAAAAAAGAATACAACCAATGTAAAAGTATAAATAAATAAATATACTCCTATTTCTTTCTACAGTGTAGAGTGAGTTTATAGAAACTATACCTCTACATAATTTGCACCAGACTTATGAGTATGTATGGTAAAATTTCATCAGCTGAAGAAAATATTAGCTTTTGAATTACTTGGGTTAGTTTACATAAGTCATTAAATATGGTATGATATGTAATGTTTTTCAAGTAAAATTATTAATTATTTAGGTTAAGTATGAATAATCGAAGCAATTTATAAGAACCTGCTGACGAGTTGTATGCATACAACTCAGCACGACTTTAATTTAAGACAATTATATAAATATAAAAAATAAAATAAAAACGGTAAAAAAATCACTGAACTTCCTCATTCTCCATGAAGTGAAATGCAACCTTGTCTTCAAACATTTGGACATATTAAAAATACTGATGAATCAATCAATTCATTTTTGTGTAACAAAAACTTAAATACTGAATGTAAATTTACCTTCAGCCAGTTGCAACATGCGCAGAAGCAGCGCAATGGCTCCGATGCAAGCATGCTTCTTCATTCCATGTAGAGTCCAGGGAAACGCGGCACTATTTATCTCCCGCACTGTACTAACATCGTCAACACCACCTCGCATTCACCAACGGGCTGGGGGGGCGGCGGCGGTGACGTCACGCATGGTCAGCCACTCGTGCATAAGCGAACTGATGGCCCAGCGCCACGCGCGCTGAAAGGATTACCGATGCAAAGTCACACTGTCTGTCGGAAGCTAACCTGGAACAAACAAAGAAGTCTGATTATTATAAATTCTTGTATTGGTTACGACAAAATGCGCCGGTCTGTCTATAATAGCTACCTTTCAGATATCTTATATTGTAAAACATAATATATGTTTAAAAAGTCCTTTATTTGTATAGTTTTTTGAAAACATGTTTCTTTTTTGGGTGATACCGCGTCTGTTGGATTTGTTCTGACGTTGGCTACCATTGCAGGAGACATCTTCAGGGTTAACTGGATATTTTGTAGAAAAAATGTTTTTGTTTAAGTACTAGTAATTTGTACCATGTCGCAGTCGGCAGTAAGCACATTTCTATTATTTTTTGTAGTATGTAGTACTGGAAACCATGTTGAGTTTAATTTAAGCCCGTTGTCTTTGTTTATGTAATTTGGGTGTTGGCGTATTTTAAATGACTACATTACACGTGCACTGTAATTACTGTGTTTAGGTAAAAATTT
Organism: Micrasema longulum; assembly: GCF_059751315.1. Classification (NCBI taxonomy): domain Eukaryota; kingdom Metazoa; phylum Arthropoda; class Insecta; order Trichoptera; family Brachycentridae; genus Micrasema; species Micrasema longulum. The sequence continues at coordinate 387,434 of NW_028279394.1, read as the reverse complement.
TGGTTTGAAGGCGAAAAAATTTCCGGTATCTAAAAAGCGTTCCGCCATAGCGGATTTGTCAGGGTGCCTAAGTTTACACGTTTTTTGTGATCGTCAATCCTTTTCTTTGCTGTTCGCCCCGTTTGTCTTATGTACACGTTATCATATCCTTAGCAGCTTAGTTTATCGACGGCTTTCGTTTCCAGGGGATTCGTATCTTTTGGGTTTGATAAATGGTTCTTTATTTTTCCTACCGCCTCAAACGTTGTTACAATATTTTGTTTTTTCAGCACTTTAGCTATCCTGTCAGTAACATATAACAAACAAATTACCCTGAAGATGGCTCCTGAAATGGTAGTCGAAACGTTGAAACAAATCCAACACACATATTGATAATAGTGACCGTGAAAACCTTCGCACCTATTTAGTTTTTTATTGTTTACTTTTTATCATTAAAACCCAACAAATTTACGACTGCTCTATTTACTACTGCTGTTACTTGAATTTTGTTCGTTCATGCGCTTTGTAGCTGCAAAAAGTTTATTAATTTAGCTTCTGTGTGTAAATGTCATTGACTACCTAAAAAAATATTTCATACTTTAATTTCGTAAAAAGGATCTAGAATTTCAACCCTTAAGGCGCTATGGAGCTGCAAGACGTCTTAGGATACTAATTGTACAGCGCCCGTGATGTTCATGAAAATGACACACATAAATTACCCAATATAGTAAAAATATCATCATCTTCCAAATTTGCACTCGATAAAATGTAAAAAAAAAATCTCCACAATGAAACAGACAATACTTGTGTTTGTTTGTCAGTCACAAGAACTCCTTCAAAACGGTAAGTCGTATAGACGTGAAACTTGAACACGTTTCTCAAGATGTAATTTTTAGTATAATAGTGATATTTTAAAGTCAATTTTTTTCCGTCCTTCTTAGATATTTAAAATTATTAACGGTATGTCGTAGCGTCATTACATCAAGAAACGATTAAACTTCTTAGATTTTCACGGCCGTTAAGATGCACAATAAGTTTTTCTGGGTTATTATGCCGTGTGTCGTTCGTACTCTCTACCGACGTTTCGGATCGCGTTACAGCGTCCATCATCAGGGTTGATGTTATTTGTGTATGAATGTGTGTTACGTTAGGTACTTAGAATTTTTACCGTGTCGTAGTCGTTTTTGTGTGATGTTATGTATTTGGGACTTGTACCGTGTCGTAGTCGTTTAGAATAATGTGTACCATTATGTACTTAGGATTTATTCTTTCTTTAGAGAGGCCAAAGAACCACCAAACACGACTAGTAAAAGAAGCAATTGAGATTTACAAACATCCCGACAACATAAACAGAGATGATGGGATGCGATTAAAAACATCCTGGTACCCAGTCATAAAGAAATCGCATAAAGATTGCAATGTAACACAGATTTGTGATACGGTATAGATCCTAAGTACATAATGGTACACATTAATCTAAACGACTACGACACGGTACAAGTCCCAAATACATAACATCACACAAAAACGACTACGACACGGTAAAAATTCTAAGTACCTAACGTAACACATATTCATACACAAATAACATCAACCCTGATGATGGACGCTGTAACGCGATCCGAAACGTCGGTAGAGAGTACGAACGACACACGGCATAATAACCCAGAAAAACTTATTGTGCATCAAGAAACGACTTTAAAAAGTCATTTCTAAATCAACCGTGCTGTTTTCAAGCTGAAGTTTTTCTAGGTTTCCTTCGGTAAAATAAAACCTACCAACGGTTAGTCGTAGTCTTAGAGTATATACATATACTGAGAGATAACAAAACATTTTACCAATCCAATGCATGTTGCCGGTTATAGCGGACTCATTTTTTTACAATATATTCTAAATGAGAGAAAGGGAGACAAAAAAAATCTGTGGGTACGGTCCTCATTTATTGTTTTGTAGTCAATTTTAGAATTTTACGATGCTTTTTTTTAACGTACGCGGCCAGTATTGTTTCGAACTGTCAAACGCTCTGTCGGTATTTTGATGATTGTTTAACGTATTTAGTGCTAATTACATCAAAATTCATTATGCCAACTTGTGACATGAAAGGATGTTCAAATAGAACTGGAAAAGGGAGAAAACTCTTTAGTTATCACAGGTATTTATCAAATATTATACATTTTCAAATTAATACGTTTTTTGGTAGTTTCCAACATAAATGCACCACTATTTCCGTACTATCATTTCAGCAATTATTAAAGCATTTGTTTATGTGTAATTCAAATACCTTATACATTGGATTTATGTGATTTAAATATATTTTTTCAAACGATTCAATCCAAATATATCTGAAAATGTTCAAAACATGCAAACTCTACGACTTTTTACCGAGTCAACCGACATCTAGAAAATATTCTTTTTCTTTTTATATCACAGAAAGAATATGAAATTGTCGTTTATTGAATGTAACTAAAAGAGATGACAATACATCTGCGCCAATTTTAAATGGTATTTTTATGACCATTTTTTGGGCGGCTCTTATAATAAGAATGCCAGAGCTGTGCATTACCTTAAAATATTACGTATTCACTTAAATGTTATTTATATATATACATTCATTTCATATTTATATACCATAAAGTCGGAAAAATCAGTGTACGTGCATGAGAAGATGTATAAATGTAGAGGAAGCGAGATCAACATGCAAAGACAGAGTAATATGGTGTTCTATCCTCTCTGCCTACCTCTTCGATAAAACGGCGTGATTTCTCCAAATCACCAAATTGGAAGTGGTATCTTCACTCTATACATAGATACAAGTTTAAATAAAAAAAACTAATAGAGATGACTGTTTTCAGTTTTCAAATCAAACAACGAATTCGGAAAATATTTTGGAATTAAAGACCCCGTTTAACCAGTTTTCAAAGATGTAAGTTACAACCTGCCGTCAGAGTAAGCCAATATTTTAACAAATCGGTTAATTTTCAAAATCAATAAATTTACTTTATTGCAGTTTTACTTGTTTATTATATGTAAATGCATGTTTGTTTATAAAATTAATTTATGTACCCAACAATGTCATTTATAATGTTTATTATTGCTTACTTTAATGTATTGAAAATGTTTTTTGTAAACGTGTTACTAAATTCAAATAAACGTCTTTATTGTACTTCCTACTCCCTTCCAATCTCTGAAAAATTCGCCTTAGTTGTGCATTTGTGACAACCCTGTTTTATAAACATTTGGAAACGAAAAACGTCTTCACTAAACAAACGACCACGCTCCTTTTTCAAAAATCCTTACAAACTTTGGAATAGTACGGACTCTAAGATATATATACTCCAAGGTCGTAGTGATGTAGAATTGCAATGTTTTAAAATTTCCCACTCTTCTGAGAAAAAGTTAAACAGTATTTCGAAAAATCGATCCCAACAAAGCCGGGTAAAAACGGTCGTAAAGTTTTGATTTTCCATCAAAAAAGATTATAAAATTAAAATGTTTAGAAAAAAAAAAAAATAAGATTGCAGCAATTTTCGGAAAGGAAATAGAAATAACACTAATTCTGGTACACAGTGAATTGAAAAAAACAAATATGGCTTTGATTATTTTATTATATTAAAATCATGGAAATTGAAATTAATTAATATTGCAAAGATAAGCTTAGTTTATAGTGAAAATTACATGGAATTAAAAAAATAAAATTAACTAATGTACTAGGAGAGATTATCTTTGAAAAGAGAAAATGTAAATTAAACATTCAGAGAGCTTATGACTTGGAATTGCTATTTTGCTATAAGCCTATTTGTATGCTAATTTATAGTACTAAAATTGTAACAAATAAACAAGCAATATCTACTGTATACTATCCACAATTCAACCCATGTTTGAAATATATTATATAATTTCTTCCATCACGATTTGAAAATTGAAATACTTAAATGAATCAAAAGAACGGGAATAATGTTTTTCGTAAAAAAATAAAATGATTTGAAATCGTTCCTATTATTATTTGCGTTAATGAAAAAATATGTGGGTGTAATTTTTGACAGTCATTATCTTATCGGGTAACAAAAAAAGGTGTGGTGTGGTTATGTCTACTGTAACTAGATAACCTAATAAACAGTTTGTTCATTAATTTTATGTGGAAAGGAAAAAAGTAATGAATAAAACACGATATGTTTATTCAACGAAAATAAGATTGAATTTTTAAAATCGTCTTATCTTAGTTTATCTTTCTTCATCCCGGAAACAGACAAAATTTATTTCGTGCTTAAATATTTTGATTTGATAAAATCTTGTTAATTTTTGCTTCCAAACTATACATTTCTTAAATGATCCAAATTAAATCATGACTTGGGCAAGCATTATTAAAAAAAATAAAATATTAAAACAAATAAATCATCATGTTTTACGTTTAACATTTGAGTGTCATGGTTTTCATAATATTTTTTTTATTTTTTAGAGATTTTCTTACATTTAATACATTAAATTGTTAATTTTTCCAGCAATAATTGATCCAAAATAAAATATGTTTCGATTCCATGCGATCTTTTCTTGTGCTAAAATGAAACATCGACTAACTGAAAAATACACGTTATTCATATTTAAAGTATTTACTTTGTGCACGAACATATCGTTAAATTAACAAATTACATCAAAGATAAAGAACATATCAGAGAAGGGAATATAATATGGAAGTCTAGGCATTTAAAAGACGTATGACCTGTCATTGGCTGGGAAATTTCATTAAATGCTGCTAAATAATTGTACCAATTATAATATAACCACTTACCGACTTTTCTATGTTTACAGGTTTCAAGACGTCCGCGTCTCTTCGTCAAAACACCAATCAAACTAACATTCAAATCCTAATAAACACCTTTAGTGTTAGCAACTAAAAGCACGTGTCGTATCGGCACGTTGGTTTTTTTTATCTCGTGCAACAACTGTAATGTAGATGTATTCTTGGATTTGCATGTTAGTTTAATTAGTGTCCTGACGAAGAGACGGGTACGTCTCGAAACCAGTAGACATAGAAAAGTCAGTAAATGGTTATACACAATTATTTAGTAACACGTTATGAAAAATATATGCTTAAATGTTTATTAACTCTGCAATTTTTGTATCAATTCAATGCTCTATGCACCATTGGATGTAGATAATGGAATGACGATGATGAACATACGTATTTTTGAAAATCAATTGTGCGACCTTATTCTGCGTCATGAAGTGATAGATAAAACCATTAAACCAACCTTAAAACCATTTCAAAAAACTTTTCCGGCAGAAAAATCAAAAACCGACAATAGTCCCTCTGTCATGTCATTGGGTTTTTTCATTGATGCTTTGTAAAAACGAGAATTCGCCCCATTATATTTTTGAAGGACTTAAACGGGAGGTGGCGTGTAAAAAGCTCCCTCTAATGGTCATTCTTGGGGCAGGCTTAATGGGCCCCATTACGCTGTTAATCTGGCCATTTTATCTTTCTGGGTAAAATTTCGCCTGGGCTACACAGCACAATATGGTCCGATGGATTGAGTGGTCGTCCAACGACGCGGAAGAACAGGTTACCTACATCTCCATACATCTAGCCACATTAATTCCGATACACTTCTTCAGGGATGTAATTCTCTGAGACAGGGGCTTCCAATCAAAACATGATCACTTCATCTCGCAGAAGGAAGAAACATCTCTGTATACAATTTGCATTTGTGTCAATGTTTGTCGAACTAACTAAAACTTGATCTGAAATAAACACGGATGGCTTAGTTCGTCCATTTAGGTTAATTTTGAAGCGTTTACTAACTTGATTATAAATGAACCTAGTTTATTTATTTATTTGAATGATTTATAAAAATTCACATTCAATTCACAAGAGTTGGTTTTAATTTTAAACTGCAAAGTGTTAAAGTTTAGTTACACAAAAACACAAACGGAAATTGAATTATATACATTAAACCACGATATAAAAAATAATATTTTGGGACCCAAAAATCTAAAATTTCTTTTCCAGAGTTCGTAGAAGACCTCATGACCAATCCTCAAGTTTGACTTCTGGTAGTATGGGAGTGTTCCTTTTGGGATTCAGTGGAATAATTTAGTTATACACACTTTAAGATTCAACGAATATGCAACTGCCTTACATCTAAAATCCCTAATTCCTCAAACAACTCGACTTAACACATCAAATAAATCTTCGTAATTATATTGTAAATAAGCTTTTTATTTGATATTCCTGTTTCCATATTATTTCATTATTGAATTTTCGAGTTTTTCTGCTGACATTTTTTGGTGGAACTACATTTTAAATAATTTTATAATGAGAACGTATTTGAAATATATGTATTTAAATTTAATATAAACTATAACAGGGGCCGTTGGTTGGTAGTTCCATCGACAGCTATGTCCCCCGGGCCCGAGGTAATTAAGAAATTCTCTGAAAGCAAAATTCCCGGAAGTTAATTCTTAATTATATAACTTACACCAGTTTTTATTATACATATTCAAACATAACTTATATTCATATAATTGTTATAACCTTATACTTAAATGATTTTAATTTAAACTCTTTTATTTCCATTATTATATAAAATCAAGATTTACAATCCCTGCTTGCACTTGTATATACCATTTGTTTAGTCTCCCACCAGTCTGACGATGCTGGTCACGACGAAACCCGGTCACTGATAAACATTTATAAATAAAAGTGGAATAAAACTATAAACGTATTTTTATCATTTTAACTAATTGATTTTCATTTAAATTGACAGTCACTGGCGTTCGTTGTAAATTATTCCGAATTTGGTTTTCGTTTCTACATGTGTAAATACACACCGGAAAATTCCTCACCAATATAATATTCACACCTTTCTTCCGCTCACCCGTATTAGGAACCATTTAACGAATTCTGAAAGCGGATCTGCCAGGTGTCTAAATAATCTACCATTATCTGTCAAAACTTGATGTGAAAAGGTAAAAGTAGAGCATGCAAGTAATTGGGGGTCACTTCATAAAAGCGTTTGATGCGCACTAGGTGAATAATAACCTTTTTATAAATATACTTTTATCAAACAAAATGTCTCTCCACACGTGTCTTGCTAGGGGCGTTAAGTTATTTGATCACATATACCAATTATAAATGACATGTTTATTTATTTCTTACCAATTTAAAAATTTGTCAATCGAGACTTGGCGTTTTATATATTTATTTATTTTTATTTATTTAATTTTACAATACGCCCAAGGGGCATTTATAAAAAAATATACAGGTAGGTACAAACATAGTTAGTACAAATTTAAAAGATAAACAACGCTTTTTTGTATACACGTAAAACAATAAAAAGCATACTGCTATGCAAAATAAAAAGTGAAACTTTACATAGTAAAAAAGAAAAAAAATTATATGGATATATGAAAAGTAATTGAATTAAAAAGCAAATTGTAAATAACTTGTACAGAATTTAAACAAAAAAATAAGTACATTTACATATACTTATAAGTATAAAAAATGGTACTAACAAATTATTGTTAAAAACAAATAATAAAAATTAATTTGCAGTAAGTTTATATATATAAGATAATAACATAACATCTGGAACACAAAAATATTTGATGCATTAATTTCAGAAAAAGATAATAATAAATAATAATACACACCAAAAACAGAAAAAGAATTGTATGAAAAAGAAAGTTTTATTACGAAATTAATAATTAGTTTCAAACAGTGCATTGTAGAACGTTTTAAAATGGATAATTGTCGTATTGAAAATGTCTATTTCACAAGTAAATTTGTTGGCTAAGGAATGTAAACGCGGAATCGGAGAGTGTCGTGCATAGTTAGTACCTACGTATGTACTCGTTGTTGCAAACAACTCCGTACTTCTAGTGACTCGATTAGGTATTTTGAAGTTAATGAGATGCAGGAGTTTACAACAATCGAGCTCCGAATTTAAAATTTAAAATAAAAATAGAAGGTCATTTGTTTTTCTACAATCTTCTAATAAAATTAAATTTAAAGTGTCTAATAAATACGTGTAATTTATGTTATCTCAAGGAATATTTAATTTAAAATTTACGAATCTCAAATACTTTTTTAAAATTCTCTCTATGTTCCTAATGTGTCATTTTTACTTCGTAGTCTTAGTCCCAACACTTAAATATGGAAGTACAACATGGAACTAGCAGAGAAAAGATAAAAGTAGAGTGAACGCGGTTGAAATGCAAAAGTAAGTTTTTCTAGTGGCTAGGTTTGTCTCGAGCCTCAAGAGGTTATAAGACCACAGCCAACAGACCATCTCATCCGATCCTCGTACAATAGTTAAGTCTATTAGATGATACCATTTTTGGAGTTAATGTAAGCCTAGTAGGTAAATAACAAGACAAAAATAAACAATGTAAATAAAAAAATGCATTTATCGCTAACCCAAAGCAATTCGCCTAATTTATTTCTCAATCCGTACTCAACCAATCTCCCTTATCCATTTTTTAATAGCTACGGAGTAAATTGCACCCAAGAGATGATAAGAAACAGTTTTTCATAAACTCTCAAATTTGATTTTGGCAACTCTAGTTCAAATTATTGCAGAATTTCTTGTCGGTACGTGAAAGCAAATAATATGTTTTGCGGACTGCCAACATTAAAACAATATTTTTAAGGCAAATACCTACTCTTTTCACTATCATTGTGTACCTTAAAAAATCAGGGGTTTTACGTTAGTGAAAAAACTTTGAGTAATACACAGGGATGACCCAAGGTATTGTAACATTTAAAAAAAAAATGCTGGTGGTTCTACTAAACTGTTTAACTAGGGATAGCTTCCCCGTTCTAAGGCAGTAAATAAAGTATTTTATAGGAATATTAAAAAGTAATTACAATTTTATTATTACGTGTGCTTTTTCAGTTTTAAAAGTAAATAATAAAAATACAATGAAAACTTAAATAATACCAAAATCTCTATATCCTAAGTCCTAAGTCATTACTAGTAAAACAAGAAATCAGCTTACCTTCTTTTACAATTATTTCGTATATCTGTTTATTAGACTATCATTTACAATATAAATTACAAATAAAAGCTTGATTTAAGCGAATTTACACTACGTGACGTCAGATGATGTCTGTTTTTTTTTATGAATTTGGGATGTATAGAAACGACTATTAGAGTGAATAACACGACTACTTTGGTGTATAAAAACGAATAGTGGTAGGAATATAAACGACTAGTGGGGTGATAAAAAAAGATTAATTTTAAAGGGATTTATTATTATTAAAATTTGTTTGTTCTTTTTTTGCTTGAAATACGAGTATATTACCCATCAAATAAACAATAATAACGCCATATGATATGGCGTTATTATTGTTTATTTGATGGATATATAAAAACAACGCCATGTGATATGGCGTCATTATTGACTCCTTTTACGAGGTGAAAACCGGTATTTATTTATTATTTATGTTTAAAGCATTTACTTTATGGTCCAACATTTTAACTAATGTTAGTTAAGTAGTCACTTACTGTAAGTGGTTATATACTAATATTTACTCACATAATGTATTTATTTATTATCCTCTTGGGCAATGGAAATAGGTTTAACTTTTAATTGAGAAATTGACTAAGACTTTTTGTTAAAAAAAAGAGTAGACTTTATATAAATAATAAAAATATTATCTTCTCTAGAATGTTCATCATCTCTGTTGTAATTATTTTATGTACGATCTAATCCTCAAGCGTATGCGTTTCATACATCAAACTGATAGTTTTGCAACGTAAATTAAAACCATTGTCGAGAGATATCAAAATTTGATGCTTAAACTGTTTTCAAATTTGGATATTTCTCTGTGTTTATTATGTTTTTAATGTCAACAAAATAATAACTAAAGATAAAGATAAAATTGATATCATAATGAATAAACAAATGAAACGAAAGCGAAAAAAGTATTTTTCAACAATATCTTAAGCACCTACATATTTCCATATTTGTATAAACAAGAACTGGATTTTACCACCTTGAATGTTCAAGACTGATATAATATATATGATATTTCCTCGCTCTACACAGAAATAAATCAACCACGGCCAAACATCATTATACCTTACATAGGACGACAGTTTTTCAATAATTTACCACAAAATCTACGTCAAGAAATAAATTACCGTAAATTTAAGAAAAGCTTCTTGACATAATTAACATTAACTGTATTTTTAAAAAAGAGATGTATGTCTAATATGTGCCTGTGTTTATTAATTTTGTGTTTTTATTTAATATTTTTTAGTGTTATATTTTCTCAATCTTTTAAATTGTTTAATTTTTTATTTATTAAATTATTTTGTTTTGAATTTTTTGTTTCTTTTTTATGTTATTTTGTAAACTTGCCAAACACAAGAACTATACTCTTTTTTGGCAAGTTCAACCTTAAATGTTTCCATTTTTTTACTGAATGTTTTGTTTTTTTATGCTAATAAAGGTTTTTATTAAAAAAAAAAAACAAATGATGATAAACCTATACTTATGTAAAGGAAATAAAGAGATTCCTCATCTTTATTGAATGATATATATAAAAAAATTCTTATAAAATTTTAGGGAGATAATTAGAAAACGACAAGTCAAATAATAAAAAATATTTTATCCGCTGACGTTGAAAAAACAAGAAATTAAGAGTAAGTAAATTTCACGTTAAAAATTCAAAATGCCGGAAGGTGTTTTCTTTTGATCGGGCGATTCGATTGTATTTTTTAGGAAAATACCGCGTTTTATTTGCCAATGAACCATCCAAAAATCACAAAAGTTCCTTTAATTAATAGGGTTTGATTAAGGTTATATTAATTAGAGAAAGGGTCAAAACAAGCAGGCAGAATCTATTGCTGACACCGAAAATTAAATCATTTCTTGAATCAACATTCCCAAAGGTTTACACAGCGAATAATAATTTTATTTCTTACCCTTTAAGTAAGCTTTATCTATATGCAGAGATCATGGGTACCTACAGTTAGCACTTTTGATAAGAAAGAGTTTATTAGGAACACTGTTCGAGTAACAACGTTGTATCGTACATTTTGTACACATTAAAACGGAGTGGGACTTTATATACCGTTTAACGGTAACTTAAACCAGCCCGGTAAAAACTGAGACTTCCATATTTACTTTTCTAAAATGTTCTCCATCTCTAATGTAATATGTTGATCTTAATACTTCCTGGGGAGTGAAATCTAATATTTTGTTCTTATTCATTAAGATTTGGATATTCATAAAATGTATTTAGTAAAAACAACGTGACTTAAAAAAACGGAACACAAAATTGAAAAGTTTTTTCTTGGTAGACAAAATCATTCGGAAGGATCTTATCTATCCAATGATTTTGGAGCATTTCAGCTCTTTTAGTTTTTAAAAATCTATTAACACTATAACATCACGATGTTCAAACATAGAGAGATTGGTTTTGTTTAAAATCATCACTTAAATTGGCTGGTGATAATTCAAAAGCATTTCAAATAAGATTCAGCTGCCATGTTTTTTTATCAATTGAAATTTCGTCAAATAATTATTTCGTCTTTCTAGTGATATCGACAAGTGAAAGTCAATTCAGTTTTGCTTCACAATAATTTTGACGTGAGAACACAAAATACCGTACTTATATTCAATAATATTTTGAGTTTGTCCAAACGTTTGTTAGCAAAGCTAGATTTCTCTCCCCAGGAGATTATCAAGTTTGGAACTTATAGCAACAGAAAAGGAAAACATTTTATTTTATTTATTTTTGCACCACAACAGGCCAGAAGGTCCAATTACAGTGGTGAATTACATCACAGAACACCCAGGCTTGAGAAAAGTCACATACTATTTTTTTGTGTTCTCACCGGGAATCAAACCTGGAACCTACCGTGCGTGAGTCAAGCGTCTTGACCACTACACCACGGAGGCCGCTATTTTATAAGAAGTGAAGGGTGTGAAGAAATTCACAAGGCTTATGTCCTGTCATTTGCCGATTTAAGTGGCCACATTACACGTGTTAGCATATGTTTTAAGTGTTACATACTTTCACCAGTTGTATATGTTATTGTTAGTACTACGTTTGACAATTTCAACACCAAGAGTTATTAAAAAGATATAAAGTTACATTAGTTCAGTTCATATCCAGATATATTGGGCTTTCTGGAATATATGTAAAATTTAATTAGCTAACCATTCTGCACATTCTCCTAAGACAAAAATTTCGCATAAATCAGTCACGATATAATGGGGTACCTCTGAGAATCTCCCATTTTTCAACTCAAGAGCTAACGAACTGAGTAAATAATCTGAAATTCCGACTGGTCTGGTAACATCCATCCGACCGTCCAACATTACTTCTCATTCCTTATTTTGAAAGGGACAATGCCGTAACACATGATATGATTAAATTGATGTAGTTAATGACCCTTAAATAAGAGGTGCAATACGCATAATTATAGGATTTGTCTTTGGTGACTTATATGAAGGGCGTCGGTGATAGAGAATGTTAAAATAATGATATTTATAATCTAACCTGACGTTATTTAATTAATAAAATTACTATAATGGAAGCCTTGCAATACAAGTAAATACAGTTTTTGCTACCATTCGTGTTTGCAATTATAAGGATGAATGACAATATCCAATAAAAGACGTCTATTTAATTTTCCAAACCCACAGTGTTCAAAGCATTGGAGTTTAATTAAATTTAAAAAGTATAGTTGAATTCAATAAAAATCGCGATATACGAAACTGAAAATTTTAAAAGAGTGACTCGTTTAGTGAAACCGATAGAAAAACCCACTGTCTTTGAAACAGTTTCGGGTATATGAAGGAATGTATTTTCACGGTAATTTTTAGTAAAATTTAAAAACTAATATTTTTATTGACTTAGGTGAAATTCATTCAACTTAATGACTTCATTTGAATACTAGGCAAGCTAGCAATACAGCTCCTCTACATTCATACATCTTCAAGTATTTGTTGGATTTGCTCATGTCGTGTCTTTCTCGGTCTTGTTCTATTTCTGCATCCATCAAAACTTCCATTGTAAATATTTTTAGCCGTTTTTTCGCCGTCAATTTGTTGAACATTCGCTAACACGTCCAAACAAACGAAGAGCTTTTTTCTTGATTTTGTCAATAATGCTTATCTCAGCCTTACATATTGTACGGGTCTTGACATTTTTACATCTATCGTACATAGTTTTAACACACATTTGCCTGAAAAATCACATTTCAACAAAATGCGGTCTACTTTTATCCCTGTTTCAAGTCCATACTTTGTTCCCATACATCAGGATTGGCACCAGGACTCTACTGTAAACTGATAGTTTTGACTCTTGACTAACATTTGTTGGCTAAGGTGTTCTTAAGTGCACCATTTACTCTGTTTCCGGAACTCACCCTCCTTTTAGTAATGAATAAATTATTTAATAAAATAATTTTAAAAGTTGAATAAAAAAAAGATACGCTATTGTAATCTTTAAGCTGTGAGTTTAAGTTGAAAGGGCAGTATTCTTGTTTGCCAAATCGATTAGTTTGATTACTCTAGATTTCCGCGTGTACTAATTCCGGTAATATTGCGAATTCTGGATAATTTGTCTGAGTTGTTTGCCAAGAACAGTGTCCATTCTGGCGAACTCAAGAAGGGTTCATTTACTATCTCCTAACTCAGCAGAAAATCGCCAAGATCTCGCAGTGTCGCACGAAGCCCTACACAAAATAATAGTCAATTGTTACCTATGAAAGTCGCAATATCATCAAAATATAATTAAATTATTTATTAACTTATTGAATCGTGTTATTTGCCAATAAACAATAGAAATAAATCAAATAAACCACTATTTTTGGGTTTTGGGTGATTTTAGTTTCCATAATGTATTTTTATTTTATTTTATTTTTTTAAAGGAAACAACAGCTTTTATTGCAAAAATACAACGTATTTATATAAACCAAAATTATAAGCCAATTGTAGTTATCTATATGTTTTTACTAAATACAAAGCCAAAAAAAGGAAAGCATGCTTGTGTTAAGTAAAAAATAGGTTATTAAAAAAGAAAAAAAAACGAAAAAATAGGGTGACACTGATGGTAAATCTGTCTTTAATGTGGAACAAAACCTATTCTTAATTTGTTGCAACAGGAATGGAAAATATTTTTGAGAAGGAAATATGGAAGTCTAGGTATTTACAGGGCTAGCGATCTATCATTGGCTAGTTTACACACTTTAGTGGCCACTTTACGCACTGTGTAACATATTACAACAGAGATGAAGAACATTTTAGAGAAGGAAATCTAGGAGTTTAGGCATTTACAGGGATTATGACCGGTCATTGACTGGTTTAAGTTACCACTTTACACACTGTGTAACATTCACCATTCTGACCATATTCGAACGATTGTCTTCCTTCAATTTTTTCATCTGTTGATGTTTGTGAAGTTAAAGTGCTGAAACCTTTATTTATGCGGGTGAGATTCACCTAATAACAGATAAAGTTAGCATAATTAGCTGTTAAAATGTGTATTTCTCACTCTGTTATATTTCGCCATGTGTTCCTTTCCCACCTTTTAAATAAAAGCTTAATCCCAATTTCGGTACGAAAACTCCCAAAAATGAACTTTTTGGCAAACTAGTTGTAAATATTTATGTTTCTGTTCACTGTCAAAATACTTATTTGATCTTATCTCCAAAATATGTTAAAAATAGTATAAAAACTGTAAATGTTGTAAACAATTCACCAGTCTTGAAGATGCCTACTTAGGCGAAAGCGCTCGTTGGTCAAAATAATAAAAAGTCAAACTAAACCAAGAAGTTTCTTTGACAAGTTAATTTATAATTTTATCATAATCATTAACTATGGAGTTTTTTCAAGAAATATCAACAAAAAACATCAATATTACCAACCGTTTTTTGATAAAAAAAATTATTACATAAAGGTAAGATGATGAATCAAATGCTTCAGGTACTATCGCCTATGAAATATTTTAGTGTTAAAAAACTCTTTTAAGTAAATATTTTATATCAATAATGTTGAAAATCGAACCCGAGACCTCTTGCATGGTAAGCAAATGTGCTGACCATTTTACACGATGCAGACAATCGTTTTCTCTTCCTATTGGTGTAACTGGCCGTTTCTTATTTTTTTATTTTATTTGATTTCATTGGAAAGCCAACAAACATTTATACATTTATAAGTTACAACTATTTTATTATAAATTCAAATCATAAATTCCAATTAGAGGCTTCCACACAATATTGTTATTGTTAATGTTGTCACATAAAAATTATACACAAAATAAAATAACTAATCATATAAAAATTATAATATTATTAAAAATATATCTACTTTTGAATATTGGTCACACAGTTGCACATAACCTATCTTTATATATATAATTCCTCTGTACGTGTGATGTCACCGTACTCCTCCTAAACGGCTTAACCGATTTACGTGCCGTTTTTAGAAAAATATAGATCTTTGCGCTGTGCGTGTTCGTAGATATTAATATCTTCAACCGAATATGTAAAAAAGAAGTTAGGAGCATAAATGTTTTATTCATCAATCTACCTGGGTTACATTCGAGAAGAATGCATTTGCAAAAAAATGGAAAGATGTTGTTTTTTTGTTTTTAAAAAAGTTTGCTTTTGAATGTTTACAAACAACATTTGTGTTCTCAATCAGATTTTTTCCTTAAATTTCTTATAATTTCTACCATTTATTTATTTTTTATTTTTTATTGGATTTTTGGTAATACTAAAATAATATTAAATTCAATACATTTTTAAAAATCGTATTCCTGCATAAGTACACCCCTTTGTTGGTGAGACGACCGGAGATTGACGTTTGCAAAAAGAATGCCATATTTGAAAAAATATTTATATTATGTTTTGGAATTCAACCATAAACAAGTACCTACTTAAATTCGAAATATTTTGAATATTGCCAGTTTTTAGTTTTGGAATTTGATCAGAAACAAGTATCTAGGTACCTACTTATCAATGAAAAGTCTGTTTCCAAGGCAAGCCGACGTTCGGGCAGGACAACGTCTGTCGGGTCAGCTAGTATAATATAAAATCCAACTATAGTTGACTATACAGTGTACATTTATTATGTGCCTACATACAGAACTGCACATAACCTGCATATTATAGGCTGCGGATTCAAGGCGCAACATCATAACTTGATTTTTTTTCACCAATAGGCGTACATAACTCTCGTCAGTTTTCTTTTTCAGGATTTGCTCGTGAGATTAGCTTCCGAGGTAACACTTGTCCATTCTGGTTCTATTTCACACAAAAATCTGTGTTGTTCATCCGTTTAGAAACATTGGTTACGCCACATTTACCATGTTGGATTTTTTTGCTACCTACGGCGCTCTGGTTAAGATGTGGCATTTGCCTACCTTGGGTTCCACTGAATAGAGAATACACTATATCTATTGTGGGTACCAATATTGTTCCAGCCCCAGAATAACAACTGGACTAATCGTGTGTGCATGTGCTTTTTATATTCACACCGCGATCGCATAGAAGATATTTTGCGATCAATAACTATTAAATCCACTGTGTAATCGTTAAATGTCCTTCCTTCCTGACCACAAGATCTGATCTGATCCTGACTGGCGTGACAGAGGTTTTAGACAATAAAGGGGCCAGAACCCAGAATAAGGTAGGTAATTGTAGTCATTGTATTTAGGGTTCCGTGGCTAAAAAAAAAAATGATAACGCATTCCGCAAACCAGCATTTAGAGCATTCATCTGCTAACGGGCAAGTGGTGCGATCAAATGAACGTAGTTATACAGAAAGCAGCCAGCCATAGAAAAGTCAATCTGAGATAATAGCCATTTTGTGAAAAGAGTGAATTAAAAAATCTACACAATAGTTTGAATGTTTTTGACTTTAACAAACGATAAACAATGAGTACAAAGGTTTTTTCTATTTTACAAATAAGAATCTTATCGTGTATTTGACCAGTTTAAACGATTTATAAAGTGCCATAAGATTTTTCTAGTTTTGTGGGTGTTTTCTGCAAATCGAGAAATGCTGTTTTTGTGATCGACACCTTTTTCCGGAGGTGATAAATACAGTTTTTTTTTTTATATGAAAGCGATCTGGCTGTTTTTAGCAGAAGATAGAATTGACCTTACTGCACCCGATAACATCATATCTCATTTTTCGGAAATTGTGGACTGGCTGCTTTTTGCATAACTACGTTCAAATATGTTAATAAAAATAAAAATACGAATATATTTAAGCATCGTATTACGTAGATATATTAAACTTGGCGCATGAAAAAGTGATCATCATTCACGGATAGTACGATTCTGCCTGAAAAAGAAACTGAAAACTGAAATTGTAAATATGCCACCACAAGATGACTGTTACATTTCTATCCACCATTTTGTGTGAGTATTTTACACGGAATTATAAATGTCCTCGCGATTATTTAAGCACGTGCGACGCGGAAGAGCGTTCGGGAAGGTTTTCGAAATTCCACTTCCTGTTAAAATGCGGCCTAATGAAAATTGCTCTCCTAATGGTACGTAAAAGCGTCGTGTAATCTCGACATTACCCGGGAAAGGGTTGTTTCATAACAGGCAGTGGTGACACGAGTAGGCATGGTGCCCTATTCTCCATTATCGGTGTTTGCTCAAACTCCGATCCATCATTACGCTTTGGAACTCTGCCAAGAATCATATTTTACGCATTTGGACTTACTAATTCTAATCCTCATTAGTTTAAATTTAATTTTTTTTTATTTTATTTTATTTTTATTTTATTTTACAATACGTCAAAGGGGCATTTACAAAAAATATACAGGTAAGTACAAACATAGTTAGTAATAATTTCAAAGATAATCAACGCTTTTTTGTATACACGTAGAAACAATAAAAAGAATACTGCTGTGCAAAATAAAAAGTGAAACTTAACATAGTAAAAAATAATTATTTTTTTTTATTGATATGAGAAAAATAATTGAATAAAAAAGCAATTTGTAAATAATTTAATCAAAAAAAATATATTCATTTACATATCCGTATAAAAAAAATAGTATTAACAAATTATTGTTAAAAACAAATAATAAAAATTAGTTTACAGTAAGTATATATAAGATTTTTACATAATATCTGGTACACAAAAATATTTGATACATCAATTTCAGAAAAAGATAATAATAAATAATAATACACATCAAAAATAGAGAAAAAATTGTAAGAAAAAGAAAGTTTTATTACGACATTAATAATTCGTTTCAAACAGTGCATTTAAGAATGTTTTAAAATTTATAAGAATGACAAAATTAAATGATTTATGTGCTATGTACATAAAAATGAACACAAGTGCACACATTGTAATGCTGAGACAAGCATTGTCAATAAAACCAAGAAAGTAGTCTGCGTTGGTTTGGACATTCAGGGCGAATGAACAGCAAAAACACAGCTTAAAAAATTAACGATAAAAATGTTGATATATGCAGAAAACGATAAAGACCGAGAAATACATGGTATTACCAAATAAGCAAATCCTTGAAAAAAGACTTTTCAAAAGTTGGTATGATTTTCGTTCGTTCAAGACAAGATGTATAAATGTAGAGGAAGCGAGGTCTGTATGAAAAGACAGATTTATGTGAGATTCTGTCGTCTCTGCCTACCCCCAAGGATAAACAGCGTGATTGTTTGTTCATTTGTTTTGTATAAAACCGTCTGAGGCACACAATTTCAAAATTATTAATGTACAATTCTGTAAATAAATTATCAGCTTGAGCCTCAGAGTAATAATTCACTAGAGAAACCCTTAAGCTCCATTGTATAAAACAAAAGCGTTCTAAATTTTTGGTTAAGTTTTTAGTTTAACAACAAACGTTTAACGGACGATTTTGGTTTGCGCTTGCAATTATCGACATGAGTACTTATGGCCCGTTGTATTGTTGTAATACGTAGCTCGTGGGTTATAATCAGATAATGTTTTTTCTCCATATGGGCGACTCTATTAGCCAGTGGTGTGTTATTACTTTACTAATAAGGTTTGCGCTCTATTCTGGTATACAATGAAAGCGCTCGCCCTTTCCAAAAATAGTTTCAAATGTCTTTTTCCAGTTTTTCAAATTCACAATCAATTTTTGACAAATGATTTAGCAATTTTTTATTTAAAAAAAATTAAAAATATAAGTTTTCTTATAGTTTACCCTTTTATTTCAATTTTGGTTGCTATTTTCAACGAGTTTTAAATAACTCACTATTAGAAAATGGTCATCAAGTTGGTGTAACGTGAGGTTCGAACCTCGGATCTCTGATTCGTGAGTCTCCAAAACTAGTCACAGGACCACAACCCGATTCAATTATGTTTGTTTACAATCAAGCCACGAAAATAACGACACCGAGAAACATGAAAAGCTTCCATTGTTCTCGTCACTGCAGTATTGTCAATTTGTAATCAATCAAATTTTCCTGTCTCCTTCCAAACTACTTACTTCTAAATTATGTGCGTTTATTTCCTCATAACGCAACATGAATAAATATTTTAACTAATGTATCTATAATAACTAGCAATATCTGCCCACTTAAAATAGCGGTAAGTAGAAAATATTTATCTACCAACAAACAAAGATACTTCCTTTCAAGGTAATGCCACTGCATGACATAACCAATACTATTTTAAATATCATCCACTTTTCTGCTCACTCAAATTTAAAACACATATTTGGTCATAATATTTATAATTACAATACGCGTTATTCAAGGAATCTTCATGTGTCAAAGTTTCGATCAACAAAGTTTGGCAGTAGGTCCTTGAAAAATATTGGCCATTCCGGATATAATAAACTGCCTGATAAGCTAAGACACGAAAAACTGAATAAAAAATCCAGAAGTGTCGCAATCAAAAAATATTTCATAAATCTTTTTGAGATTGATAATTATTAATGTAGTTTATATAAGATGGTGTTTTACGTTTCTTTTACAATAATGTTCTCTTTCTATTTTAGATGCACTAATTTGTATGATATTATGGTATTGTCAAAAAATGTTTTTTCTTATGTACGGTCCCAAATGAGTTTCTAATAACTCCTGGGAGTAAAATATGTAATTTTTGTATTATATGTTTTATTAAAAATAAAAAAAATATTACATTTTTATTAATTTTATCAGTTTGTTTCTGGTTTGCTGAAGAATATTATTTTAAGTAATCAGTCCAGCTGATTGTTCATATTTTTTAACTAAATATTCAAATGAAATAATTTTATTCAAGCAACCCATAATTTTAAAATTTAATCGACATGAAAACAAAATGATTTTAATTTGTTATAAGTACTACTTTATCTACAGAAAATTTATAATCGTTGATTTAAAATGAAAATGATTAAGTCCGAAATTTTTTAAAATATTTAATTGATTGCGTGTTAACTTCGATTAATGATTAGTTTTATTTCTTAAACAAACTTGGTTAGTTATTCAAAACAAATACGTTATTTTGGTTTTTGACTAACAAAGCAAATCTTTTAAATAACCAGGTTCTAAGATGTATTTGAATGAAAGCGTTCAAGTAATTTCGTATGTATTAAAACAAAATTAATTCATTTCTCTAAGACTTTCCCCGTTTTGGTATAACCTTTAATTAATAAGGAAATGCGATTAACAGAGTTCTAAAAATTAGTACGAAAATGTGTTTTAATAAAGTCATTAATGGAGTATTACTTCTAGGACATTATAATTATTATAAAACCGTCCTAGAATTATAGTTAAAAGCCCCTCAAACTTCTAAGCCAAATAACGTTTAAGTATTTGGACCAAAGCTTCTTAAGATAGTAATGAAAATTTGTGGCGAGAATAAAAAAGAATTCCTTTTATACGGTTAATTTTGCGTTTTTTACGATGCCGTAAAAAGATCTGCGTAGTGACGAATAAAAACTGTGTCATCTTAGAACTTTTCGTATTGCGAGTTGGTACTAAGATCTTGATAGGGGTGGTTCAATTACTCCGAGAGAAATAATAATATCTTAATAAAAATGCGAACAAAACTCTTAAACAACGTTTTTTGTTTATGCATTTTATGTTAAAAAATCGGCAATATACGGATAAAATCTTTAAAATACTATTTTTTAATTTACTTTGTTGAAAATCACTCATTAAATTATTCAAAAATCCCTTTAAAAATATCAATTACTGAAACAATGAAAAAAAACTAAGGTAGTTTCATACGTTTTTATTATGTCCAAAATATGAATAAAGAAGACTGAAAAAATTTTTCAATTCAAACATTTAAATTTCTCTGTCAAAAATCTTCCGGACAGTTAATAAAATCTCACAAAACAGTACTGTCGATGTGTTTCTGCATCAAAGGCAAGCATTCAAGATGCAAGTAGTGTTATGACTCCTGACTTGAGATGACACACTTACCATGTCTGCCTAGATCATGCCATGACTACATCCATTGTACATTTAAATAGATTCTATGTTTGTTACGTTAAATTATTCCTTTTTATTATATATCATTAATGCCAATCTATTAAGGCTCTCATAAGACTGTTAAGTATAATTAAAAATAAACACATATATTATCGGCAATAATGTATTTAGAGGGTTTTGACAGTTAACTGAATTTTTTATGACATTGTTGGAAATCGACAATGAAATTTCAAAAATAAATATATGAGTAAATTTATTTTTGAAATTATCAAAATTTTTGTGCAAACATATTTGTACAATGGCAAGCTTAATGCCATATGGAAATAGATTCCAAACAATATAATCAATTGTAATATCATGTTTATCTTTATAATTCAGTGGCAAAACAGCTTGAAGATTAATGTAAATTCTTTTTTTTTGATGACGCTACATCCCAAATCGAGCCTTGGCCTCCTTCAACTTTTGCCTTCAACCCCGCCTGTCCTCAGCAGCCATTTTCCAATTTGCAACTTGTAGAAGCTGTGCTGCATCCTTTTTTATTTCATCCTCTCACCTCAGTCTAGGTCTTTTATTTCTCATTTTACCCCCTTCCGGTTATTAAATACTTCTTTTGCTGTTGATTTGCATAGTTCAAATTTTTGCAAATTAAAATCATGACTTTTAATAACTTCTTTTCTAAATTATAAAAATGCACTAAGTGTTATACTAATTTTACTGTTTATTCTATGATACATCGCCTATGTTTCTTTAAAACTTTTTATATTAAAACTCTTTATTTATTGTTTATTTGCTGCATACCTATGTTATAATTTCTTAATTAAATTTCCTTAATTATTTCTTTATTTTCTGCTATTTTTATGTGATTATATTTTCTGTTCTTGTGTACAGGTGTTTTGTTTCAATATAATTATTTTTCAAAATTATTTTATACTTTGTCAAAGGCATACGCCGTCGAAATAAATAAATTTATAAATAATCTATTGTTGTTTTCAAAAACATTTTTCACTTTGTGGTATGACATTTTACACTTATATGTTTATAAATTTGTATAAATCACTTTAATATTGAGTTACACTTCGACCAGTTTTGAGGTTTTTACCTCAACATTAGTAATTAATCAAAAACAGTTTAAAAATTAAAATATAAAATGTAATTAAATGGTCTGGAATTAAACTGTTTAAATTTATTCTAAAACAATTAAATCTCTGACAATGAGGTAGTTACCTCGAAACCGGTAGAAGTGTAACTCAAAATTAAAGAAGTTTATTCAAATTTATAAACATATAAGAGTAAATAAATAATAGATTATTTTCACGATTTGCCCATGATATGCATATATGTGAATCATTTTTGAATAAACTTAAAAGTCATGCTTAAATATTTGACAATACGTATTTTAACTATTGCTTATAAAAAAGAACCTAAAATTATTTATCAATCTGTGTACAAAATTATTAAATTTGATATTGTTCCTCAATTGTTAAATGTTTCTTTCCCTTTGTGTTGTTTTTCTTCTCTTCAGTGTATATGTAGGTATGTATGTATGCAAATCTCAATCAATATACATGAAAATTCTAATTGTTTTTTTTTTTGTATTTTTGAAAAAGAAATAAAAAAGAATATGCTCAATGCGTTTTGTTTTTAATGTATTAATGAAAAAGAAATTACAGTTTTTCCTCGCACTCACATTCACAATTCACAATAATTATCCTTGGCCGGATTTGTATATTATGCCGTTAATGAGAACGATACCTGACTTAACCCATTTCATGCGGGTGTAAAATAGCGTGAAACGGCCTAAGTGCCGGGTTTAAAGCATAATTTAAAAGGTGCTTCATCTTCTTTGTTATCTCCC
Organism: Micrasema longulum; assembly: GCF_059751315.1. NCBI lineage: Eukaryota > Metazoa > Arthropoda > Insecta > Trichoptera > Brachycentridae > Micrasema > Micrasema longulum. The sequence goes on along the minus strand of NW_028279394.1, from coordinate 364,214 downwards.
TAGGAAGCAAACCATTCTAAATATGAATAAAATGCGTTAATAACGGTTTGCGTTCTATTCTATTTTCAAATTAAAAACACTGTTATGGAGACACGGTGAATCGTAACTATAACCAGATACAGTAATAATTATGTGTAATTAAACCAAAAAAGTGTGTAAATCTGCAACCTTTACTTATAATGTCGAAGTAATCATCAAGTTCATATCTGCATCCTGTGGTGCATAAGATACTGCATTGGTACAGCAAATGCAGTGTTTATTATTCACCTGTTACTTGAACTTAAGCTGATCAGTCTTACGCTTCAGGCGCAAGTCTAAGAATTTAAATATAATATAAAATATTGCCTTTCATATCAGTATTTCATGTCTACATTCCAAGGAATTGAACCCGGGGTCACAAGTATGGTGAATAAGAATGCGCCAACCACCGGTAGGTAGAGCAATCGTGGTATTCAATCGTATCGCCTCGGATGTCGGTATATTTTATGACAGTGGGATTTCTCCACAAGGCAATTTCCAAATTGTAATATGTATGTCTGTTTAACATGTTTTTTTTCTCTTTTCTATTTGTTAAATCTGATTTGTACATTTTATATTGTATTGAAAATGAATTTGATACTCTTTAACATTCTCAATGTAAATAAAAAAAAATGAAATGAAATAAACCACATTGCTATAATGCGGATTTATGTAATAAATAAATAATAATTTATATAAAATCTAATAGATTAATAACTATAACAGTGTAAGTCACTTTCCAAGCACAAGATTAAGTCTCTTTTTTTGGAGAGTAACAGTTCTAACATTTACTCGATGTATAAAAGTAGATTTGTATAGAATAAAAAAAGTACCATTTATAAAATAACTAGTTCAATAGAGAATATCTATCGAGTCACAATCACTGGATTGAATGGGAACAAAGATTTTGGTTCAAACATACACAAAAATGTAAGAAAGGTAGGTACTTTTTTTTTTATTTGAAAAAATGATTAAAAAAATATTTCCGTGAGCCCATTCAAAAATTGAATTGTTCTGAAGTTTTGTTTTCATAGATTAGAAACAATAGTGTTTCAAATTAACGTCTCTACACAGTAAAGTATTTCATTGTTTTTATATTTCTTATTTTAATTTGCTGTCGCATAATATTTATCTCTTCAAATTTTCGTCCAAAAGGATTTATTTATTTCGTGTCCGGACACGAAAACTGAAAAAAAAAAAAAAAAAATTCCCGGGAAAATGAAAAATGCTGTTCTGTGTCTGAATTAGAACACGAACTCTAGACAAGTGTTTTCGGGAAAAAATCCTGACCAGGAAAATCGAGAGATAAGAAGCAGAACTAGTTTTGTGCTTACCGCGTTCGCATACCACGCTTGAATTTGATGTGAAATATTTGTTTTTAAATGTAGTTTAATTCAGAAATATTTCGCTGCCCCCTGGACTGACACACGAAGCGTAAGACTGATGACCTTATCTTTCTGTAAAAGTTGATCGAGATACACTGAATTTACTTTTACAATGCAGTGCCCTCTGCACCCTTGAGTACGGATAAGGGTCCGACAACATATATGTTTAATTATATATTTTTTAAGAATTAAAACAAATGTTATTAAAACAAACACATTTTTTGCGTTGTCCTTACTGTATTCTATTTGCTTAACTATCTTCTATTTGATTTACTATTTTTTTTATCAAATAATAAATAAATATTTAAAATACATTAATATTTTTTTTCATACTTTATGTTTTGGCCACCGTGTGTTTGTTTATTTCCCGTTGCATGACGAGCCTCCATGATAATCCAACTAGTCAAGTGACTAACTGATCATTATCTTTTCCAATATCGTGATACGAAAATATGCAAAGTAACTGAATATTTAAACAAACATTAGCCAACGGAATATTGTAACTTTACAGTGTAAGCCTAAAAGGTCTTCTCACACAGAAGGTTAGATAATTAATTTGATTTTTCATAAGAACTTTGTAGAAGTCCAAAATGTTTTGTTAAAAATCTTGAGAATCTTTTTTAATTCATAAAAATCAACAAACAGAAGACGGCAATAAGGTTTTTAAAATAAAATAGCCCCTTTAGCCGGCTTTGGTCAGAATAGATAAAAATGAACTTTTCTTTGGTTTAAAAAAATACATTTTTCTCTTAAGTTTCAAAATCTTGCTATGTAATTTTATCTCAGAATAGAGACAGATTTAGAACTTTTTAGAAATTTCACATTGCTACCACTTCCGTTACAAATTTTAATTCAAAATAACACATTTGATCTGAAAATGGAACTTTCAGTTTATTTATTTACAAGTTTGTTTAGTATATAATTGTTTGGTTTATTTAGAAAAATATATAAAAATACTGTATAGCAACAAAATGAAAATTTGTATACAGGGGTAGGCGCTCAAAGTGTTACCAACTTCACGCTGCAAACAGAAAATGACAGTGCGCTCATGTTTTGACATGTGTCAGTCTGCTAAATTGTTAATAATTTCACCGAAGCATATTGTTTTACGTCTTAGTTTAAAAAAGTTATCGAATGGAATTCAAAATCAACAGTGTTTTTGCTCTGTATTTGGCTGGAAAATCGTAACCAGCCATTATTAATGAGCTACGACATTTACATGAATCGGACCATTTCACGTTACAATGATACTGGTAGCAGAAAAATCACCGTGAAGGTAGACATCCGAAAACAGCAACATCGACAGAAATAGTTCGAAAGGTGAAGTCCAGAATCCAACATAATCCACGACAAAACGCAGTTCAATTGGTTAAAATTTCAATGTTTCTGCACGTAACATTAGACGCATATAAAAAAATGAACTACGATTGAAGCCCTATAAAATATAAAAAGTGCAAGATTTAGCGCCTGCACGAAAAGCAGTTTGCCTAGCAAGAAGAAAAGTTGTTAAAACACTTGCACGTTGGTGGCAAGCTAGAAAATTTGGTCTTTTCTCATGAATAAAATTTTACTGTTCATCATTATGTAAACAGTAAAAACGATCGTGTTTGGTTACAATGCAAATTAAAAGACAATTTAGACCCGCGAATTGCTCTGAAAAAACAAGCTCCTGCATTAGTGATGGTTTGGGCCTCGGTAACTGCCACAAGACGCTCACCACTCCTCTTCATTGAACCGGGCGTAAAGGTAAATCAGAAAATCTACCGTAAAAAGATTTTAAGTTATGCGTTGTTACTTTGGGCACGTAACACGGTATAAACCATTGGACGTTTCAACAAGACTCGACACCATCCCATTAAGCCCGCAAAACCTAACGTTTTTTACAAGAAAAAGTTCCCTGCTTCATTTCATCACAACAGTGACCTCTATATTCCCGGACTTAAGCCCAATGGGGTTTTCCGTATGGTCCATTCTAGAGGCCAAAATATCAGCTTAAAAATATGAGACGGTCGACGCCTTAAAGATTGCTCTTCGCCGAAGAGGGGACAAAATATCATCAGCCCACATTCGTGCAGCGTGTGAAGCCTTTATCCGCGCTCAAGGTGGCTACATCAAACAATAACTTTTTTTTGAAATTGAAATGTTTTTACGTTATACTGAAGTTTTTTAATTTTAAAAATCTAAATTTACAGAATTACAAAATCTTTAGTTGGTAACACTTCCGAGTGCCGACTCTTGTAGATTTAATATATTATTTATATTTTTGTTTCGGATAACGTAAAAGAAAAAAACAATTCTAGTGTTCATAAAGGGGAGTGACGTATTTAAATTATGTGTTTTCTATTTTTTACTACAAAATATTTTAATTACAAAATATGAATTTATGTAACATAAATTTATTGAGTAAAGAGACTCAGATCATAGGGACACAACCGGGAACGACCCATGCTTGTGAACTTGCCATGACTTGCTGAAAAATTCGTGTTGAGTCAAGGCTTTTTCAACGCATTCATAAACATACATTCCATCTATAAAATGTTCTCCATCTTTGCTGTAATATGTATCGATTATAAAGTTTAAGCACGTGGAGCGTTAATAAATGGACACGTTAATACATTTTGTACGGTTTTGTATAAAGGCGTTAACATGGTTTCAATTAGGCCACATTGGATTTCGCGGCAAAATACATGCATAATTTATATCAGAATATAGAGTCCACATGTGCATCAAATAGACAGTTCACATTAGACTCTGCCAGGGATAGTCAGACAATGCAAAGTTGACCGTCAGCGCTTGACTTGAAAAATTTTCTACTTAAAGTGTTCTTAATGGTTACAACTTTAGGAACATAATTTTTTTTCACAGAGATTCGTTCTGGTTGATGTAAAATATTTATTGATTGATTTAGTGTTTATTTTGTAGAACTCCATATTTAAACTTATAATTAGAAATCAAAAGTTTTTATTTTCAAATGTTTATATTTGTAAAAATAAAATAAAGTGGTATGTTAACTCAAATCAGTGTTTGATTTCTAATTATAAGTAAAATATTTATTTAAAATGGTGTTATAACACTAGAAAATTTCATAGTCCCTCGACTGGTACCTAAAGCGTAAGACTGATCATCTTTCCTTCATGTAACAAAAATGGTCAAGCTACAACGCGATCGGTGTACTAATGCAGTGCTCTTTGCACCATTAGATGCGGAAAGGGAATGAAAAAAAAGATTTTATTGGTGTTTGCATGTAATTGATGAAAAGTATGTAAAATAATAAAGAATTGGTCACTGTTTATACATCAAATAAATGCATTTCTGATACACATTATGTAATATAACATTTTTTTGCAATATGTGCCTTTATATGAACAAATTAAATAAAACAAAACAATAAAAAACAAATATTGGAAAATGTAGGTATATAAAATACAGTATCTCAATATAATTTTTTTTTTACGACATTTCGTTTATTAAAGTAATTTTGATGGTGCATAAAACACTCCACTAATACACCAGCCACCACGTACCTTGATTACTTTTGTTAGTGAAGGTAAGATGATTGAAATATTTTAAAAATAAATTTCAAATAAATATTTCATTTTGCCCATGTAGTGAATCGCACCCCAGACCTTATGCATAGTCGGCAAACGCACTGACCATTTGATCGCGATGCAGGTAAATAAACATTTTTTTTACATATTCTACAATCGATTTGATAAAAAGTGCTTCGATCGATAAGTGAAATAAATAACAAAATAAAAATAATTAAAACCACTTTGTTTTTAACCACTTAATGACTTAACCACTTAACCTTTTAACGTTTTGACTAGTTTTAAAGCAAACAACCTTTTTGATCAAGGTTTACGTAACTAATGACGTTAGTTACGTAAACCTTGACAAAGAAGCTTGTTTGATTTGAAACCGGTCAGTGAGAAAAAAAAATTGTGGTTAAAAGTAAAGTTGTTTAAATTATTTTATTAAAATGAACAACCACAAAGTAAGTGCTTCAAATATAAAATTTATAAAACAAATAACATTGCTTTTAAAACTTCCGGACATAAAAAGATCGCTAAAAAAGTATATAATAAGAATTGGTCTCATACGTTACAGTACATACATTAATTGTCTTTTTTTATACCTGTTTCTTATTAAATTTTTCTCATCTTCATACATATAAATTCTCTGTACGTTTGATGTCACTGAACTACTTCTAAACGGCTTAACCGATTTAGGTGCGTATTTTAGAGAAATATAGATCTTTGCGCTGTGCGTGTTCGTAGATATTACCATTTTAAATCTAATATGTAAAAAAGAAGTAAGGAGCACAAATGTTTTATTCATCCATCTATCAGGGTTGCATTCGAGGAGAATGCATTTACAAAAAAATTGAAAGATGTTGTGTTTTTGAGTATAAAAAAGTTTGTTTTGAAATGTTTACAAACAACATTTGTTTTTTGTGGATCTCATATATTTTGTGGCTTATAATTTCTACCTATGTATTTATTTTTACTGGGTTTTTGAAAATACTAAAATGATATTTAATTCAATACATTTTTAAAAATCGTATTCCTACATAAGTACACCCCTCCGTTGATGAGAAGACCGGAGTTCGACGTTTGCAAAAAGAATGCAACATTTGAAAAAATATTTATTTTATGACAATATTTGAGTTTGTCCAAATCTTTGTAGACAAAAGACTGAATTTCAAGAAGAAGTTTAAAAGTTGGAAAATTGTTTTCAGGCGTTGCCTACTATGTGAAATAATTCAGTCAAATGAATCTCTTCACAACAATAAAGTTTTCAGCTCTTAAACTTCACTAGAATCAATAAATGGAAGAATTGAAGAAATATGGATGTTCAAACAAAGGCAAAATGGTAAATGTATGCCACTTAAACCAGCCATTGACAGGTCATAAGCCCTGTAAATGCCAAGATTTCCATATTACCTTCTTTAAGGTATTCTCCATCCCTGTTGTAATTTGTTAATTTATTTTATGATTTGGAACTCAACCATTAACAAGTATCTAGGTATCTACTTAAATTCAATATTTAAATATTAACATTTTTTAGTTTTGGAATTTATTTTTATTTTTTATTTTATTTTTTTTATTTTTGCACCACAACAGGCCAGGAGGCCCAATTACAGCGGTGAATTACATCACAGAACACCCAGGCTTGAGAAAAATCACATTTATTTTTTTGTGTTTTCACCGGGAATCGAACCCGGAACCTTCCGTCTGTGAGTCAAGCGTCTTGACCACTACACCACGGAGGCCGCCAATTTATTCACAAACAAGTATATAGGAACCTCCTTATCAATGTAAAGTCTTTTTTAAAGCTAATAGCAAGCAAGCCAACGTTTGGGCAGGAAAATGCCTGTCGGGTCCGCTAGTTTATTTATAAATTTACTATTAAAATTTAAATTAAGTGGTAATTAATGTGAGACATATGCGCATTTGTAAACTTGACATATGATAATAATTAAATAAATATTCTTGGCACGGGGTACCCCAGAGAGGAGACATAATTTGTTAATGTTTATTCGCACATAATATATCAGCAAGAGTTCAAAGCACACAACCAGAATTAACGTTAACAGATAGATTATACGTTTCGTAGCAGGCGATTTCGAAAATCAATGTGAAAACTTTAGTAATAATGTAAAAGTAACGAGATTAGTGTACTGAATGAGAAATCGTAGAAATTACGTGAAGCAGATGTGCTAAAGTTGGGAAATGAGAGAGAAAAGGGTACAAACTGTACGAGAGGAGTGAGACCGTATGGCTGACCCGAGGAAGGAAATATAGATACTTATAAGGGGTGATATAAAAATAATTTAACCAATTGTTGGTTTGCACGAATTAAAGCTTTAAAATTAATGATTTTTCCATTGTCAGTTTTAACAGTAAAAAATCTTACGGTGATAAAATCAAAATGACTTACATTATTCGAACGCTGTAAAAATCAAGCTGATTATTCAATTATTAAATAATACTGACTGTAAACATTTGTTTTTTTGCCTAAAACTGTTATAATTTGAAACATAAAAAACAGATATGTACCTTTCTACTTTAATACAGTATTATATCATTACTTATGTATATCTATAAATCAAAATGTCATTAGGTACTGTTTTTTATTGTATGAGTACCTACATTTTAAATTCTTATAATATGATAAAATGCTTGAATTTTAATTTCATACTTGTCATGTAAAAGCGCTTGGAGGGTATAAAGATAATAAATAAATAAATCTGTAACTGATGTAAGTCTATAAGCGTTTTTTTGTAGACCAATTGTGTAATAAATTTATTCCTTAAATAATTCTCAATAATCAACATTACACAGAAAAATTCGTTTTAGACTTTGACAACAAGCTTCTTGCTTTTTGAGCGAATTTTTGTCGACCTTATAAATTATACCTCAGGCAAGTTTAAAACATATTTCACAATAATGAAATTAATTTGATTAAATAAACATAATACATTGTACACATTTTAAATATATTTTTTGCATTATTTATCACTATGAGACCTATTGTTTATATAAAAATGAACGTAAGATAAAAACGCACACACAGTACAAGTACACACAGAATAAAAAAGTATTTAAATTCGTTGCAACAGAGATGGAGAACATTTTAGAGAAAGTAATATGAAAGTCCAGGCATTAACAGGGATTATGACCTGTCGTGGGCTGGTTTAATTGGCCATTTTACACACTGTGTAACATTCACCATTCTGCCAATGTTTAAACATCCACATTTCCTCAACTCTTCCATCTGTTGACTTTTGTGAAGTAATTGAACTGAAACATTTATCACTTGGGTGAGATTTATCACGCTGAACCAATTTACCTACAGCTTGCATACGTTTGCAGCTGCAATTTTGGAAAGACTCGAAACATTGTTAAAAAAATATTGTTTATATCTACAGAAATTAATTTAGGTCGGAAAGGGCGAAGATTAGTTCTCGATATGCGTTGTAATATTTTTATCTCAATAACTTCCCCGGGGTTAAAATCCAGTCATTACATCACATTAGAATAAATTCAAAATATTGTTGATTCAACTAATTGATCTTAGAAGGATAAATTTTTTCAACTGTTTTCAGGCATTGTATAATAGGTGAAATTATTTATTTAGATGAATTTTACCCCCTTATATAAGGGTTTTGGCTCTTTAGCTTCACTTAAATCAACAGATGGAAGAAATACGGATGTTCGAATGTAGGCAAAATGGTTAATGTTACATATTGTGAACAGTGGCCACTTTTTTATTTTAGTTATTTATTTTTTATTATTACAGTTTTAAAGTTTTTACAGTTTTTTTTTTGCACCACAACAGGCCAGGAGGCCAAATTACAGTGATGAATTACATCACAGAAAACGCAGGCTTGAGAAAAATAACATTTTTTTTTAATGTTCTCATTGGGAATCGAACCCGGAACCTTCCGTGTATGAGTCAAGCGTCTTGACCACTACGCCACGAAGGTCACTTGTACATGCTTAGACTTCAACATTTATTTCTTTAAAGTCTCTCTTCTCTGTTGTTAATTTTACTCGTAGGCTTTTATATAAAATACTTATATCTCCCGAAATAATGGAATTATGGAAGAATCTGGAAATCAGAGCATGAACAGCATGTTATCGACTGATTGAAATAACATTAAAATAAAAATGAATTATTTAAAATTGAAATAAATTTTAATCTTACTCTAATCAAAATCAAAACACTTTATTTTAAGCCATTGATTATTACTCAACAATGTTTTGAGTCTGTCCAATTTTTTGTAGACAAATACTGATTTCAACCCCCAAGGGAGCTGTTATAATAATTATACTAGAGAGATGAAAAACACTGTATGGAAGGGAATATAGAAGTCTAGGCATCCGTCGGGCTTATGACCTGTTATTAGCTGGTTTAAGTGGCTACTTAACGTACTGTGTAACATTCACCATTCCACCTATATTTAAATATTTAAACATTTACATTCCTTCAATTCTTCCATCTATGGATGTTTGGAAAAAAAAGTTAGTTTGATCAACAATTTGGTCGGTTAATTAATCAGAAACAAGCTGTTAAAAATTTAGTGTTTTATTTTAATTTTAATTATGTAAAGAATCACCACAAAGCAAGTGCCTCAAAAATAAATCTTGTATTTTACCAAACTTTTTATTTTATTGTAATACAATAAAAAAGCGTAGTAATTACGACAAATTTAGAAGCTGCTAAAGAAATCTTTATGTTTTTTCTTTGTAAATACGAAAATTTGTTAGGTTTTAGATAAAGAATAAAAAATTCTTCTAAAAACTTTGAAAGGCAGGAAATGATTGAATCCGTAAAAAGGTAATGACGTAATTGGGTAGCTCAGAAAATGTATTTGAAATTTATTGTATCGAAAAAAAAACGAAATTCAATTATACGTTTTTCCTACAAATCTAAGGGAAAATAAAAATACCTGTATCATTTCTAAAATATCATCTCTAAATATGAGAAAAAGGTTCTTTATGTACATAGATTTATTTTGTCATATTGTAAATTTTCTTTTCGGAAATACTCCAAAAATGTTCCCAATAAACAAATATTTTTTTCAAAATATTTTGTGATTTTCATGCTAGAATACAAACTGCTGTATAACGTACTGTAAATAGAGAAAAACGATACGTATTTTCATTATTAAAAATTAAAAATCTGTTCAGTTCATTGATGTGTAGATTATCTCTCTACGTTTGACTTTATATTAAAACCAAAAGATGACAAGTTAATCAGTACATTTCAAATACATTTTTTCAAATATTTTACTTACTTTTCTCGTTAAATTAAATCAATGTAAAAATTACAATCATTTTCAAATATCAACAATCTTTGGAGTTCAATGATTAAGACTGTAGTCTGATAAAAAGTACAGATATAATACGATCATTCCATTTGAAAACTGTCTTATATAATCAAACCACCAATATAAATGTTCAAACATAAGCAAAATGATGAATGTTACACAGTGTGTAAATTAGCCACTTAAACTGGGCCATGTCAGGTCATAAGCCCTTTTAATGTCTGGACTTTTATATTACATATCGATAAATCCGGATAAATCATATCGAATCGGTGCAATATCGTTTGCTAAAAAAAGTAGCATGGATGATTGGCCTCGAGAGGGGAGACAATGTCAATGTTAAAAATCTCAAGTCTACAAAAACGTAGAAATAACACTGACTCCATATTTATGTTTAATTAACTGAATGGCTTAATTTATGTACCATCGTTACTGGAGCAAGTGGCATTCAATGTTCCAATCCGCCGGTAGCGAAATAATGATGTGCTGTTCCTCGATCAACACAGCACAAACTATGACTTGCATGCACCAATGTCCCGATTGTGTCGTATTGTAAACTCGAGACAAGATCTGGAATTTTTTGATGTAAGTCTTTATAGATTTAAAAAATCACTAAGATCGACCGGATCTTGTCTTGAGGTAGTAATTTTTTTTTGGTCTTGCTTTAATTTTATATAGTTGTATTTTTTTTTTAGTTCCTGTATTTATTATAAGAAATTGTATTTACCATCGTTAGAATGGACTCCATAAGTCCTTCAAATAAATAAATAAATATACAAATTACCTTCTCTAAAATTTTCTTCGTCTCTTTTGTAATTATTTAATCTTAATGACTTCTTAGGGGTGAAATTCAATCTTTAGTCTACATTTAGAAATAATTCAAAATATTGTGATAAATAATCCATTTTACTTTGAAAAGATTTTTTGTCTTAAAGTAGCTGATCAAAATTGTCTTTTTTAAAATTTCCTTTGACGATAAAAGTAAATCATAAAAAACGAGAAGACCCTTTTTAAATAAGAGATACTTGTGACGGATGCTGAGGCCAATAAGGGTCTCGGGATAATCCTTGTGAAAAAAAGAGAAATAATGTTTTATGTTTTTGGCAATCATTTTTGTATTAAATTTCGCGGCTGCACATTTGTAAAGATGTTTAATCGAATCAATTATATGTTTAAACGTAAAATTAAACATTTTCAAAACGAGATATATATTATTTTACAAGTCAGCAATTAACGGTGTAAAAGGTACTGCATTTTAAGTTTATTCGCAACGTGTTATTTTTAATAAGTTTTCGTAAAAAAAAAAAAAAAAAGTTTTTAATCCAAATTTCACTACAATACAACAGAAATTATACTCGAAAATCCATAAAACAGGCAAAGGCGCCAATTGTTGCACAACCATACTTATAATTATACGGTTTATAATAATAATAATAATAATAATATATTGTTAATAAAATACTAAATATATTTAGTTTAAATGAACTTTAATTTATAATTTTTACCAGTAATTGGGTTTAACAAGGTTATGTTTATAGGGTAATTATAAATAAAAACGGAAAAAACTAAGTAACGTATTTTTATAACTAGAAGTTATATTAATAAAATCAAAGTTCCGCTATGAAATGCCAGTAAAAAACCCAAGACTGGTTTTTGTAAAAAAAAAAAGAAACCTATCGCAATGGAGATTGAGAACATTGAAAAAAGTATTTTGACCTGTCTGGTATTGGCTGGTTTGAGTGGCCATAAACGTTGACAAAATGGTAAACGTTTCAAAATTTGTAAAATGGCAATTTAAACCATCTTATGACTGACAATTTGAAAGCCATGAAATGTCCTGTCGTTCATATTTCCTTTTCTGAAATACTGCATCTCTGTTGTAATAAATGTTTTGAAATTTGGTACTCGTCTATAAAAATTTTGACGAACCCCAAATATTGTGAATACGTTTTCTTATATTTTATTTCGAAGAACGATATTTTGCTATCCGGGCAGTATTTTATGATCATTTAATTGATTTCACTTTCGTAAAATTAACCGTTTTTATTGGTTAGTAAAATAATTTAATTTAAAAAAAGAAGGACGTTTTCCTGTCATACTTGTCGTATATATTTTTCTTGTGAAGAACTTATCGACCCTAATAAGACAAACTTTTACTTTTTATTAGCTTTTGTAGAGCGTTTAGTAAAATTGTGAGAAGTAATTATATATTTTTTTGGCAGTAGGGCTAATCATTTATTTGCGTGTTAGCTTATTCGGTATATGTATTATTGCACGTCAATTTGAAATTAGCGTTAATACGAATAAGAGATATTTCAACAAAGACAGATATATAACTAAGGCAAGGATGTATGGATTTTTGGAAAAAATATTTTTGTAATGTAACCAAACGTTTGTAGATTTATGATTAAAGTTAACTGCAATATTTTATTATCCCTGGACTAGCATCTAAAGCGTAAGACTGATTACCTTGCTTTCATGTAAAATATTGTACGAGTATTACAGGCATAATCTTGTAGGGGAAAAAAATCAATCAAATGAATCTCTCACACATTAAAAAATGTTCAGCTTTTCAATTTCACAAAAAATCGACAGACAGGAGAATCGAATGAATATTTACTTGCAAACATAACGAATGAATTTTACATGCTGACTGAAACCAGCAGATAACAGTTTATAAGCCTTGTGTAAGACTCTATTGCTTACTTGTTTGTCCTCTTCTAGAATATTCCTTCGTGATCTGGTCTTCCTTCTATGTAGGCCGGATAAATCATATTGAATCGGTGCAACATCGTTTGTTAAGAAAAGAAGCATGGATGATTGGCCTTGAGAAGGAAGACTACACTTACAAAGAAATGGAGTAAATGTTAATAACCTCAAATTTACTAAAACGCAGAAAGAACATTGACTTCATTTTCACGTTTAATTGAGTAATTGGCTTAATTGATGTACCATCGTTACTGGAACAAATGGCATTCAATGTTCCGATCTGCCGGTTGCGAAATAATAATGTGCTGTTCCTCGATCAGCACAGCGCAAATTGTGGCTTGCATGCACCAATGCCCCGATTATGTTGCATTGTAAACTCGAGACAAAATCTGGACTTTCTTGGTGTAACTTTTCCTAGATTTAAACAATCACTTAGATATATCCGATCTTGTCTGAGGAAGTAATGATTGTTTTTTCTGTCCTAGCTTTAATTCTATTTGGTTGTATTTTATTTCAATTGTACGTGTATGTTTTATGTTTTGTCGGCTTTATGGTGAATAAAAAGAGCGTTTGCTTATAACGCAAGAGGTCTAGAGTTCGATTCCCGGCATGGTTGACTTGATATATATATTTAATTGGGTTGTGGTCCTGTGGCTAGTGTCTCGGACTCACGGATCTAAGGGCCGTGGTTGGAATCCCACTCTACCCCAACTTGATTCCCATTTTCTAATAGTGAGTTATTTACAACTTTTTAAAAATGGCCCCCAAAATGAAGTATTTGGGTAAATCATAAGAATCTGTGAAATATTATTGTGTTTTCACACAATAATATTTCATAGTCTCTGAACTGGTACCTGAAGCGTAAGACTGATCGTTTTACCTTCATGTAACAAAAATGATTAAGATACGCTGCAATAAGTGTACCAATGCAGTGCTCTGTGCACCATTAGGTGCGAAAAGGGAATGATAATGATGATCATGATGTATGTTTGATTAAAAAAATTAAAAATGTATTTACTGTTGTTAAATGGACTAAATTAGTTCGTAAATAAATAATGTTTTTTTTTTTTTAGCAAAATTGATAATATTGCATATTAATCTTGTCAGTTTATAAACATTAGTGAAACATTTACACAATCAAAATACTTATACACTAACATAAAAAATTGATAATCCTTTGTCTATCCAAAAGGAAAAGTAAGTAGTAAAGTGCAAAACTGTATCTGTGTGTCTATGTGAAAACTTCAATCTTGATTTGCTAACAAATAAAACTTCTGACTAAGCCAGTTTTTGCTGTACGCTCACGATATATATATATATTTATATATGTATATATATAAAATCTCCTGCAAAATTTGAAGCAAAATTTTAAAAACGTTTGAAATTTTGATTAATTTACGCTTTCAAAATTAAAGCCATAAATAAAGTTTCTTCTAAAAATAAGGCACTTTGAAATGAATGCCCATTTCTTACAATTAAAAAAAAAGTATTTTGGATGATTGGGGCATTCAGAAACCAAAAAAAAATTGATTAAAAATTGCACAATTAAGTTTGTTATCAGAAAAAATACAACCTTAATTACGCAATACGACTTAAAAAATAATCAAATTAAATGAAGAACAAAAATTGAATTCTTAGAATCGACAATTTTTAAAAGAAGAGTTCATAATTATTTTTAAATACGTATCTTTTTATTTAATAAAAAATGTAGGTATTGCTTAGGAAAAAATATGAAATACTTTGAAAGTATCAAATACTTACTTAATCAACAATATTTTCTTTATAAGTATCACCACTTTTGCACTTACACTCACTGAACAACTTTTAAAACAATTTTTATTTCAAATTTTTACTCACCAAAAAAATCACTCTGAATTTCCCGCCGAATTCAGAAAGTACGTTATGCCTACAGTACGTTAGGTTGAATTACGGTTGCGATGGCGCATTTCAAAATGTATGGCCGAATGTATTTTTTAAGGGTACGTCCGGCTTCGAAGGCTGGTAGAGCTTAACTAGAGAATGCCGGGGCGCGCAGGCGCAAAGACGCGTTACCCCGCGCGCTACCTACCCTAAGAAAGTTTCCCCTAGACCAAGTGGAATCAAATGAAAGAAATCAAACAGTATTTTCAATTGGACTTATGAGAAATTATTTTGATCAAATTTTTTACCCCATTGTTGAATTAAATTATTTATTTATTTGTATTTGTAAAATATTCCTTAAAAACATAAAATTATGACATGTGTTTTCTTAAATATGTATCTATGCGTATATGTACATGATTATTCATTTGGATGTGGTTTTTTTAACAATGAATTAATATGTAGATACCTTCTTCTTCTTGCAGTGCCTTGTCAGGTCCCCCCGACGTTGGCGATCACTTCAGCGAAAGCATCTCGGTCCTGCGCTCTTCTTGTATTTCGCAGGCAGGACAACTGCTTATAGGATGTACTCGTGATAGTGATTCCTGGAATAATATAACCAGAGTGATTTCCCGTTGCCTTTTCTAGTGGATTTTTCTGTCGGTGTTACCTTCCCTTAGCTGGTCGGTTCTGGTTTGGAGGCGCCAGAAACTCGCCTTTCATCCTCTCGTTATGTGCTGTGATCACACTGCTATGAGTGTGATCCCATTGCTTAGGGTTGACGACGTGGACGCTAACTAGTAGGACTAGTTAATAGTCTTGCCGGTGGAATGCAAATGGGCGTTCGCAGCATTTTATAGAATAACACCCTCAGGCAAAATGTGACTCACTGCGACCCTACTGACAGTTTGAACTTCTAAAGATACCTACGTCTATGAAATAAAATTAGATAGTCTTTTTTTTTAAATTGATTTATTTTATTTTATTATTTTTGTACCACAACAGGCCAGGAGGCCCAATTACAGTGGTGAATTAAATCTTAAATCCTAGAACTCCCAGGCTTGAGAAAAATCACATTTTAATTTTTGTGTTCTCACCGGGAATCAAACCCGGAACTTTCCGTGCGTGAGCCAAGCGTCTTGAGCACTACAACACGGAGGCCGCCGTCGCCGCCGCCGTCTTACAGCTTGTTAAGTTTTCAATATAGTAAAATTATGTCTCATTGGAATCTTTAATTACTGGAAGTCGTTAATTTAAATTTGCATACTAGTGCGATAAAATCTATAATCGCATCAGCAAGTTTATTTTATATGCAATATATTTGTAGGAACTTGTTGTCTAGGGTTGGAGCTCCTACCTCAGTTACTGATTGACAGAAGATACGAGGTTGCTGTTTAATGCGTATTTATTACATGGCAAATAAATAATGAATTATGTCGCGCGAGTGTTACGGCAACGAGCAGTTGAACCAGCTGCACTTGAACTATGTACATGCTGGAACTGAGTGGCTGGCTGAGCTGACTGGTGTTGACTGACTCGACGTTACCATGCCCTGTGGTCTCTTTATAGACCGATTTCCTTTGTGCTTCATGTCTCCCTTGTAGGAACGGTGTTCACGTACTGCAGGACGTTGATCTCGTCGTTGTGTGCAATACTGTAATATTCAATATGAAATGATGACTTGCGTCATTGGTCTTCGCACTGTATTTCAAGTTAAATGATTTAGTACGCGTGTGTGTTATCGATCATAGAATATGAACATCACGTATTTAAAAATAGTTATTGCACAGTTTCTGGGGTGTTGATATAGACTTGTTAACGCAGTGTCCAGATCAATGATGCACATTAATTCAAAATTGTTTCTGACAGGTGAACAAACAGTAAGGTGTGTTAAAACATTAATTGTCAGAGAAATAATCCGTGTTTTTTAAACAAAAACAAACATTTTTAAGCTTTGCTTTAAACTTCCTTAATTGCTTGTTTTCGCTCGATAGAAATTTAATAAAACCTTCAGCCAAAAATAATTTCTATTTCTTTTACATTTTAAACCTATTTTTTAAAAATAAGTATTAGCGTTCTTATAATTGAAATATTTGAATCAATATTTTAATAATATAATCTTTTAATTAGAGTTGACATATTTACACAAATATTTAAAATTTGGTGGCCATTTTCAATGTGTTGTAAATAAATTAATATTAGTAAATGGAAATGAAATTGGGTTAGAGTGGGGTTCGAACCTCAGACCTCTAATTCATGAGTCCGCAACACTAGCTACGGGGTCACAACCCGATTCAATTGACATTTTTTTTTTTTTAATATAGGATTACTGGTAGGTATTCAAATACAATGATTTTTTAAAAACTCATTTAGACCTCAATTAATTCCTGTATAATACAAACAAATATTCGTGTTTTGTATGTAC
This sequence comes from Micrasema longulum, assembly GCF_059751315.1. Taxonomy (NCBI): domain Eukaryota; kingdom Metazoa; phylum Arthropoda; class Insecta; order Trichoptera; family Brachycentridae; genus Micrasema; species Micrasema longulum. The sequence goes on along the minus strand of NW_028279394.1, from coordinate 346,984 downwards.
TAAGGAATTCGTTTGAAAACTTTCGTCGTTTGTGATTTTTTCCTTTTATACTTAAACATATTTGAATAAAAAAATTTAATGAATAACGAATCGCAAACTCACAGTAAATCGACAAGTTTATGAAACGTTCCTTTTCATTTTACAATATGATGTTTATCAATCAAACAAGTTTAGTTTTAGTGAACTATATTTAACTCTGTGCTGAAATAAAAATTAACAGATAAATTATTATTTTAAAATATAGACTAGATATAAAAGAAATATAAACAATATGGTTTAGTGATTTTTAAACCGATAGGTTCAAAATTTTAATAATAAATCACAATGTTTCTGAGCCTAAAAGAATATCATTGGGAGTAACGCAAGGGTCGGTTCTCGGACTCGTTTTAAAAATGACATATATTTATGATACTGTCAAGATATTTAAATATTGTAAAATAACACTTTTTGTAGACAATATTTTGATATACACATTAGTGAAAAATTAATTAAGTAATAATATAAAAACTGTATCATAATCTAAATAATGTTCACCTGGGGTTAATGAATGAATTAAATTAAATACAAACGAAATAAAATAAACAAAGAAAACAAAATAGATAAGCAAATGTGAGTAAACAGATATATTTAGGTGCAATGATAGATTCAAAACCAACAATAAATTAAAATACTAAGATGTGATGAAAAATAAAACCAAATGAAAAAACAATTTTGCGGAGAATAATAAAATTTATGGTTAAGAATTCATAAAAAATAATTAATATATATACGCAAGACAAACCACTTATTAACTACTGTACTCTAACTCATTATTTTACTCAAAATAAATTGACTGTATTACAAAACAGAGCCTCTTGAAATAGATGTTAAACTAACACCTACATACATATATATGCAAATAATATTTTAGAATTCCACGGTATTTGTGTAAAAAATTGTTTTTTCGAATAAAATACAGAATTTTGAGAATATTATAATCAGAGTCAACTTAAATATAATCACAATACCGAAAAAAGGTAATAATCAGAATCCAAATAGGTAAAAAGAAGGCCTCGTCAGAGTTTTTTTTATAAAGCGTTCAAAAAATATTCTTAATTTGATTGATTAGAGTTTGATCAAGAAATATCAACAAAAAACATGAATATTATTTATTAATAAATGTATTATTTACCTAAACTTAAATTTTCCCTTATTTCAGGTATTCTTCATCCCTATTGTAATTTGTTAGTCATAATGAGATTTATTAATTCTAAAGCTCTAAGTGTACCAATCGTCTTACGTAAGTATTATAAGTGGTCTCTATTTCTGCGGTACTTTGTTTTTGGACTCAACTTAAAAAGTCGCTGCGGAAATTGAGGTAAGTTTTAATGAAATGCATTTAGTTTTGCGGTTTAGTAGCTCGGTGAAAAGTTTCACGTTTGCAGACTTAAAACAACGGATACAATCTGCTTAAATATATTAACATAAGTTTGGTTAAACACAAAGGTTCAGAGTTATAGAATCTAAGAAATCTGGTAAGATCTGTGAAGAAATTATTCCGAGACGGGATAAATTGTTCCGATTTTTCACATCGTTGTACTTGGTGAATTATTATTTATATTTTTTTGATGTCTCAACGATATCCCTGAGAAAGAAATTAAATTAAGCTGTATTTTTGAAAATCAAAAATCTCAGGTTATCGTTTTAAAATTTTATTCCTTTTTCTAATTTATTTAAAACATTGTAATACAATAAATATATCCAAAACACTGAAAAAATATACTGTTTGTGACAAGATTCAGCAAGCCAATTTCTATGACATATTAGTGATGATCCCCTTCAAAAAAATAATAACACTATTTATTTAACCGATTTGTGGTTCCGTGCTAGTATTGTGGACTCCGATCCCACTTTCCCAACACTCGATTTCCATTTTACCAGCACAAGTTATTTAAGAATTTAAGGAAATGGTCTGAAAATTTAAACGTTTGAGTAAATAATAAGAACTCAAGTATTCATCTTTTTAAATAAATAAAAAAAGTAGTAATAATAATACCAAATACTGCTAACCAAACTATAAAAAGTTAAAAAAAGACAAAAAAACATGAAATAATAAGAAAAAAGAAACAGATAAACCAAAATAATAAAAAGAACTATTTGCATTACAGGCATAAATTTTTTTCATTCTTAAATAAACACGAATAGCCACATTCTTGTTTTGCTCATGTCTCTCTTGGTAGGTTAACAAAGTGTACTTTTTTCATATTTGTTTCATAACATCATCTAAATAGATATTAATAAAAAAGTAACTGAGGCAAACGACATAAAATATGAAAATTATTCTTTAGCAAAAACCGCTCATAAAATATTAAAATTTAAATTAAGAGATTGATTTTGCATTATTTTAATGACGAAGTCACCAGGATTTACGAAGAAATAGTGAAATACCCCGTAAGTCAAATTCTAATCGCACGGCCAAAGGTCGGACATCTAACTTGGTCCTAAGACTTTTGACGCTCTTCCAAAATTTATATAGGATTCAACAAATTATTTCAATTATGAACTGAAATAAAAATATTTTCAATGTGCAAGTTATCATGATCACCCAGTTGGTATAAGTTGTAACAATATGATAATTTGTCTTTAGACAACCGTGCATTATACTGTGCCAAATATTATTTACGCATTTACTTATGGCATATTATTTTTTTTATTTACTGAATTAACTGTAACCATTATATGCATATAATTATCTATCATCATCATCCCTTTTCCGCACCTGATGATGCATAGGTTAATGATGCATTAGTACACCAATCGCTGCGTATCTTGATTTTTTGTTGTTGTTATATGATGGTAATATGACCAGTTTTACGCTTCATGTACCAGTCCAGGGACAATGAAATATTCTGGTGAGAAAGCACGCTTTTAAATTATAAAGTATATAATCAAAAACAAAAAAAGGTACTTTGTCAAAAAAAAACTTGTAAAACTCTTTGGAATGGGATTTCTCACTGAGGAGTACATTATAAGCTGTATATTTACATTTTTTATCAATAAAATACTTAAGATATAAATTAAATTATTTTATCGTAATTAAACAGATGTGAGAAAATAACAAATATTTATTGACAGTTTTTTTGGTACATCCAAAAGTTTATAGACAATTTTGTTTTTTTCCCGACAAAATTGATATGAATATAAGATTTTTAAAAATTTAACTAATATGTTGAGAATAAGGAAGTATTAGCATTTACAAAGCTTGTGACCTGTTATACGCTGTTACATACTGCGTAACATTCACCATTCTGGCTGTATGAAGTGGACTTACATGTTATAATCTCTTTAAATGCCTTGACATTCATATTTTGAATAGCTTCATCTCTGTTAAAAAAATATCTACAACTTATTACATCTATTTTATAAGTTCCTTTTTATTTTTTTTATGTGATACCATAATATAGTCTGATGGAAATATAATGATTAACATTCGAGAAGTTTTTTAAGAGAAAAAGGAATGAAAATCAACAAAGGACTAAAAGTTTTTAAAAAGCAACAGCCAATGGTCGTCCAGGGGGCTTTTCCGGAAGTTAAAGAAGGAAAGTGTGAAAAAAGAAAGAGGTTGTGGGAGAACCGGATGCGCCTAAAACCTTTAGGCGGGAATTTAACGAAGTTTCGCGCTCCCGCAAACAGGAAACGGTTTATTTTCATTTTCATTGCTGCCGCTTCATAGTAAAGCCTTCGATGTATTGAAGGGTCCAAAGTTGCACACTATATGTATTATGATTGGTGTCTTAAATATTTTATACCGCTAAAAATGTATTTAGCTGTTTGTGAGCGGGAAGATCGAGCTTATACATATAAAAACACACTGCAAATTAACATTTTGACTTTGGAAAATGACAAGATATGTCATGTCAACTATGTCAGAAATTTACTCAGCGTCCGGGCGGATGATAAATACAATTTTGCTAGTGAAACAGAACCGGAATCCTGAAAGAACATTTTCGGCATGATGGCTACTTTCAAGTAAAAGTCCGTCTCGTAGTTTAGTGGTTGGCGCTTTTACCTGCCATGCATGGGTGCACGGGTTGTAAATGAATGAATTCAGTGTGTGAAATTGAGCCAGAACTCTAGACAACGGTTTTTGACACTCAGGTATACATTATTAAAAATGAAGATTAGTTTGCCTAGTGATGTTGTGGTTAGCGCATTATCATACCATGTTAAAGATCTTGGGTGCAATTCCTGGCAGACTGGACGTAAAATGTTTGTATTTACGGTAATTTTTCACTGCGATATTTTACTCTTCTTGTAACAAAGGGGTTCCACGTAACATAAATGATTCAAATACTTTGTATTTGGAGAAACAATGCAGTGTCCTATGCATCACTGGGTAGGAAAAAAAGAAATGGTTATGATCGTGTAAGGAATAGAGTGTTTTAAGGAACCGAAAATACGACTAAGAAAATGATACCTTTAATCCGTTTATAAAGCAGGGAAATTATCTTATTTAATTTATGAAGTGCCTGACCGCTAAAATTCTAAGTTCTTACGGCCCAGACAATATCACGGTATCACAAATCCTTCTTCGTATAGCCGTGGAAGTAAAAAATCTACCCTTTGTTCCAAAGGAACTGTTTTTGTAATGAAAATATAATTAAACCAAATAATGAATTGAAACCACCTGAGAGGAAGATGGAAACAATGAAGAAAGAACAGCGGAGGTGAAACAAAAGGCTAAATTAAGAGCAAAACCTAAGAAATGTTCCAGGAATTATAAAGACGAATTAATTCGACTTTGTGGAAGGTTTTCAAGACCTGGGTAGAAAATTACACAAAATATGCGTTGTTGATTCAAGCTTAAAATCATTTCCAAGTATTTTATTATATTTGAGGCAATGACAGATTAGTGGTGAATGCTATTAGTATATATATCAATCAGTGCAAACGTTTTATTTATTTAATAAATAAATACAAATATATATTTACTGTCATATATATAATTCTTCTGTACGTGTGATGTCACTGAACTCCTCCTACATGGCCTTACAATTTACGTGTGGTTTTCAGCGAAGTATAGATGTTTGTACTGCGCGTGTTCGTTGATGTCAAAAAAAAGTTAGAAGCATAAATCTTTTTTTCATTGACCTACCAGGGTTGCATTTGATGAGAATGCATATTATACAAAAATGGAAGGATATTATTTTTTATGAATATAAAAAAGCTTGTTTTTGAATGTTAACCAACAACATTTTTTTTTTAAAGAAAAATATTTATTTTTTAAAGATTTACCCAAATATTAAATTTTGAGGGCCATTTTCAACGAGTTGTAAATAACTCTCTATTAGAAAATGGGAATTAAGTTGGGGTAGAGTAAGATTTAAACCACGGACCTTTAGTCCGTAAGTCCGAGACACTAGCCACAGGACCACAACCCGATTCATTCGTTTTTTTATGGATCCTTATCAGATTATTTCTGTACATTACTTATAATTTCTTCCCAATTATTACTTTTTAATGGATTTTTGGTAAAAATAATATAAACTGACAATTAATGCATTTTTGAAAATCGCATTCATGAATAAAGTGCACCCCTGTTGGTGAGAAGAGCCGAGTTTGACATTTGCAAAAAGAATTTTATAACGAAAACGAATTATTTATGTTTTGGAATTCAACCATAAGCAAGTACCTAGGTACCTAGTTAAATTCAATATTTGGATATTAATAATTTTTAGTTTTGGAATTCAATCATAAACTAAAAAAAATCAAAGCTCATTGCAGGCAAGCCAACGTTTGGCAAGAAAAACGTCTGTCGGGTCCGCTAGTATACGTATATATACTTAACGACGCTGGAAAGGATAAAGTTACCAAGTGAAATGTAGTAACTAAAAAAAAGATTTATGATTCTAACTTTTTTTTGACGGATTCGATTTCACAAAGATCTATATTTCGCTAAAAACCGTATGTAAATTGTTAAGCCATTTAGATAGAGTTCAGTGACATCACACGTACAGACACGTTAGGTTCACACAGGAAGTTCAGTAGTTCTTGTTAACATTTTTATTTGTTAATCGACCATTAAATTAGGCCAAGCTTTTTAAAATATTTTTTGTAAAAGATTATCAGCGCCAGGATTTTAAAATTTTGTAATTATAATATTTTTCTGCCCGCCACGTCACAACTTCTAGTGAGTTCTGCTGATTGGTGAGTAGGCTTCCTGAAAAACGGAAATCTATCATAACACTATATCGTTGGTTCATTCGGAAGGACTTGTGACGTAGTAAAAAGCAGTTAATTTATATAATTTTTTCATACATTTTCGAATAACTTCGCGATACAATTAAATACTTCAATAATTAATTACGAAGAAAAAAAAAACAATTCAATTTGGCGTATAACATAACTTTTTCGTTTGTTAATAAAATAAAATAAAAATATTTTAAAAATATTGTCACAAAATATTTGTACCTCAGAGGTACACGGATGCAAAGCCAGAATTTGATGAAATGACATTTTAATTTTTGTATCCAGTTTATAATCATGTCCATTGATTTAAAAAAAATGTACGTCTTATAATGAATGAACCGATGTTTTAAAATACTGAACATACAAATTAATGTTCTGAATTAATATAAATCACTTGGAGAAAGTAAATTCTTTGGGCTATTATTGAAAATTTGACATTTGGATTTCCATCCGTCTGCCTCTGCGGTACAGAAATATAACCTTTAAAAAGCTAGCATGTATTTTAATAACAAAAATTAAAAACAGAAATAATAGTTTTCAAGTTATATTGCTACTTAAAAAGAGCAATCAAAATTATTTTTTTGAAGTTATTTAGTGTACCGAAAAATTATTTAGATCTGTTTGAGTGATTTTTTTCAAATTTAATTTTTGTTGGTATTGCTTTACAATGAAGCATTTTTGTTTGTAGGTTGTAAATTTAATAAAATAATATAAATATATTATAAAGCATATTATTTTCGGTATTTTTTTTTGTCGGTCTCGTGGTGACTGGTTAATAAGAAATATTTATTTAAATGGGTGTTTTCACCCTAGAATATTACATTTATTATGGATAACTTATACAGCGCCATTTTTGTAATAAAATACCTCAAGGGCGCTTTACATGGCGATTCTATTGTTAAGTGAATTTAATTGAAGCTTTTAAATTTGTAATTTAATTAAAATAATTTATTTTGTTGTCACGTGCTACGGATTTATTCAAATGATTTAAAGAAAAAGTGGGTTTTAAGTTTTTTCCGAAACATCACTTCACTTTCACAGCCTCGCACCTCTGCTGGGAGAGCATTCCATGCCATAGGGCCTGCGACCGCAAATGCGCGTTCACTAAATTTAGTGCGCTGTTTGCGTAGATGTATAATAACTTTTCCTCTCGCCGTAGACGTAGCTGATCTAAGCGTGAGACGCCTGTCAGTTAGTTCATCTGGAATGAATAGTTCCCTTAGATATTCCGGAGCCGAGTTGTGCAGTGACTTATACATAAGCCAACAGAGTTTGTATTCGACCCTCTGTGGAAAACGTAGCCAGTGTAGTTCCCGAAGTAGTGGAGTGATATGACTGAACTTAGAGATTCCGAAAATAAGTCTCGCTGCGGCATTCAATACAGATAGTCCCTGAACTGGCACCTAAAGCGTAGGACTGATCATCTTACCTTCATGGAACAAAAATGATCATGATACGCTGCCCTACGCACCATTAGGTATGGAAAGGGAATGATGATGATGATGATGGTTTTTTTTTTTTACGAAATGGAAGAAAATACTTATAAGAAAAAAAAGTTCCAAAGTAAATAATACACCACCCAATACAGGTATAAGATCTGTTAATGCCAAGATTTCTACAAAAACTTCTAAAAAAACCAACAGAACACATTATTTTAAATCATTGAATGTATGCATTTGTCCATATAATATAATAAAATGAATTCCCGCGATACGAATCCCACAAATTGCATGACAAAATGTACTAAACCAACTTAATTATAAGATTGTTCACATTGTGTGGACAAACTGTCATGTTTTATGAGACTTTTATTAGTTTTCGTTGCCTGCGTGGCTGCTCTTCGCATCCAACTCAAAAGCAGTAAATTAATTTGAGTATAACATTTAATACGCACCGTAAATAGTTAAGGTACACGATTATTTATAAAAGACATTATTTGCAGTGTACACATGACATTAAACGTCCATTGTTTAAAGCAGAGTGATACAATGACTTCTCTCACGATTCTTAACCCTTAATAATAGTGGCGAATTATACGCTAAATCACAGTGTCACATCAAGAGACCAAATACATCACGTCTAAAATTTTTTTTAATTTTAAATTGACATTTAAGGGAGCTTGTGCAGCTTCAAAACAAGTTGGTAATGTAATAAATATTAAGTAAAAAATATTTTTATTGAAATTGATTCATTAACACAAATTGAAACATACGTTCCAACTTTATACGACTAAAGTCCTGTGTTGAGTCGGGACGAATAATGAAGTTAAATTTATAGTATGAATACTTGATATATACATATGCCATACTCCTTTATAATTGTTCAATGAATTGTGTAGTTTTTTTCATTTAAATCAAATGTTTGTCATTGTTATTTCTTTCTTTTTTGATGTGTTGTATATATAAAGTATAGCACATAAAAAAAAACTGAAAAAACAATGACAAACGTTTGATTTAAATGAAATAATTTACGCAAATCATCAACACAAATAAATTACACAAACAGCACATCAAAAAAGAGAGAAAAAAATAGTGTCAAAAATTTGATTTAGATGAAATAAACTACACAAGGAGTTTTCAACTCAAAACGCAAGAAAAATCTAGTCTTAAACTCTTTCGAAAAGTTATTTATTTTCGAATATTTTAAATATTTGAAGGATTTTCATTTATTTATTTGATAATTTCAGTGAATTTGTAGTGTAGTTGTAAACCCCGGTACAATAAGTTCTAAAACATTGTTTTTATTTATTTTTTAAATGACTGAACATGCTTGTAATATAAAAAAATAAAAATAAGGGCTTGATATATAAAATTGAAAGAAAATATTTCTAGCAGCTTCATAAGATAACATACTTGTTCTAAGATATTGTATGAAAACCCGTCATATTTCTTTGACTTTGTCGATTTATTATCAGTTTGAGACCCATGCCCGTATTCAAAAACAAAACTTAAGATGAGAAAAGTACATTCTTCTGATTTCACCTTTAAGTTGTTATCTATATATGGAATTAGACAGTACTTTTCTCACCTTAAGTTTTGTTTCTGAATACGAGCACTAGTTTCTAAAGAAAAAAAATAATAAAAAACAATAATCAATTATTTTTTTGAGTATATATAGAAGACAAAAAAATTATTTTTTGAACATGAATAAATTCAGATCTGATGGGGTTTAAAAAAAAATCTAAAGTACGTAAAATAAATCATTTTAACGTATATTTTTTAGTAAATTGGTTAACTGATGTTCTAAAAATTTGTTATTTGTTGTTGTTCTTACATGGCGTTGGGTATTTTTGTGTAATGAGCGTTAAAAAAGTAAAATTCAAATAAAATTAAATGCAAATAAAGAAAACAATAAGGTACCGGATTTTATCTCCGTGATCAAAAAATTGACTTTCGTTTTAATCATAACTGAACTTTTATTATTACAATGAATGAAAATATTATCGTGCCCCGGGCATACTAAAATAGACATAAGAAAATATGAAGAGTCTTTCATACCATCTTTTCATCTTTTCTATAAGGCTCGATATGTATTTTCGCAGATTATCCATATTGATGGTTAAACCTCCCCTTTCTCTGGAAGACGAAAGGAAATAAGGACGAAATAGCTGGCCTACTGACTAGAAAACGAACATTTATTTTTATTTTTATTATTATCATTACGTTTATTTGTGCTATTTCCTTGGGTCTCACTTCCCTTTCGAAAGGAAAGGGGTGATAGCGATTATTGCTTCTTTGACGCTTGCTTTTATATCTTAAAAAAAGAAATTTTTAGATAAATTCAGGCTAATTTACCGTTTTTTTAATCTTATAAACTTTAATAAATTATTTCAAAAGTTAGAATCCATTAAAACATTGGTAATCATTTTCTTCGACTTTTTCGTTATCTGTTCCTAAGTTTAGTATGTCTACATCACTAGACGCCTCCAGGAGACCTTATCACTAGCCAGCATTCTATTCAATCGCGCATCCCTTAGTTCTGCCGAATAAAGCCAAAGTATCGTCTTCGACTTCCTTCCAGGACGGCGGATGTGAAGAAGGCAACTTGGGTAAGGCCCTCCTGAAGCATCCAGATTTTCTGCAGCACGCTCGTTATACGAAGCTGCTGTGTCTGTTTTCAAACATCAATATTAAAATATAAAATACTGAAGTTCGGAAAAACATTTTTGATAAAATTTCTACAGGAGGACATTTTTTTCGAAGCAATGCAAGTCATGGATTTTTTTTTGAACTAAACGTAACTATTATTTATATCACTACAGAGATGGGTAGAATTTTTTTGTTTCAAGATTATGGATATTCGAGCGTTTACAGGGCTTATGACCTGTCATAGGTTGGGTTCAAGTGGCCACTTTTATGTAGAATTCTACAACATTCCCCATTCCGCTTATTATCGAATATCCATATCGGTGACATTTTTTGGTTTTAGGATATATGTCATGAAACAGGGAAAGTTTTCGCTAGCGCGTTTGGAGCGCCATCTATGTATTTGATATTGAGGATAAGTAAAAAGATAAAAAACCCAGAATTGTGTGTGTATAAATATGTAAATATATATACATACCAAAAATAATATTGTGTATAAACGTAACTAACGTATTTATATATTGTCGTGCTAGTTGTCAAATGGCAATTTCGTCCAACCATCAAGAAAAATAAAATCAAAAACGTTTTTGATATAATTTTTATTTCAAAATGTATGTGAGAAAAAATATTTTTAAAACAAGCAATATTTGTGAATACATGATTGAATATCGATACTAGTCTCCAGGGGGATAGCGAGAAAAGAAAAAAAGAAGAGATTAAGACATTTTTACTGCACGCTGGATTTATACAGAAAACTTTTTCAGGGAGCTGATTATTTTGGGATAGTTGCTGAGTGTACATCTTGAGTAGTTTATTATATGTATGTGTACCGCATGTAATGTGTGTGTTTGTGTATGTTTTATATATGCATGTATGCATGTGTATATATGTATGCGTTAATATAAGTGTGCATGGGTGGCTCGGAGATAGCATTCGGTATTTTTATTTACAAATTACCTCCACTGAAAACGCAAATGTAAACGATTTTTTTTGCACTAATATTTTTGCTAGTGTTATTTTTTTGTCACATTAAATTTTAATTAATTTATGAAAACTTAATTAAATTAACTTAAACATATATCATATGTATCTACGTGTTATTTATAGACATATACACGTATTTAATTTTATTGATTAAAAAAAAAATATTTGAATGAATTAAGATGTTTTTTTTTTATTATTCACGTATACTCGTTTATGAATAAATTAATTGGAATTGAAAATAACGATGGAACTTGTTTTAAAATTATAAATTACAAATTTTAATTTGATGTGAATTAATCCAATATCAACTAAAACGGATATCATGGAATCAAAACAATACATAAAACATAAATATTTTGTAACTAGATCATTGAAACGGAAATTGTGATTTCAACAAAATCAGTTTGAAATTAAGTTACTCAAATTGTCAATACCACACAATTATGCGCTAACAAGCTGTAATAATAGTTTTTGAAACGAAAATCAGTACAAGAATCATGGATAATGTTTTGATTTGATTAGTTTTGAACCAACCATTGCAATTGCTACTGTGGTGGAAATTCAAATGCCATAATTCGGTCATTTTCGTCACTCAGTTATTTTTAAATATGAAAAAAATGCATTAGAAAAGCCTTAATAAGAGATTATCTTAAAATTAAAGTACCCCTCTGAAAAACTATACATGCACTCTTCTGCGCTCCCAGACTATACAAAGTATTTACTAATAATTTGCAAGACGTGAAAAGTTTAATCAATCACACTTTTAAATAATATAGTTTAAAATGGGTCATGGAACGAGATGTTCTTAATTTCTTTTGATAAATTGTAAGGAAAATATGTAACTTTTTTGTTTTATGTACTTAAATATTAATATCCCGTATTTATATGCATATATATGTGTATGCAAGTATGTGTATGTTGTGTATGGATATGTTTGTGTGCATGTCAATTCGTGCTGTTACGTTAAACTGATTACGCCAGTATACCCACGCACAAGCTATGCCTATGTGGAATTTTTTCTTTCTTTAAATTATTTTTCTACTATAATGTTTATGTTACCTATGAAATTATGAGAGAAAAAAATCAATAAACACAAAAAAGAGATAAAAATAAGACCGAAAATAGAAATGAATTTTTTTTCATAAATATTATGTAACCTCGCTTGTGATTAAGTTTTGAGTTTTTAAAACAGATGCCTTAGAAGAATACTGCGTATGATTTTATAAGGAATATGTCACTAAGCGAAGACGATACAACAAGCAGGGCCATATATTATGGATGCCTCCTGAGAGCCTTAACTATGCTTGCCTACGCTACAAGGTATCATGTTCTTGCGGTCCTGGACGTCTACGGTTGACAGTTTGTTAGTAGTTGATATCTTAACTATGGGATGCAGACCTGACTTGGAAAAACACACGAGAGTTGGCCTTTAATTATTAAAAAAAAAAAAACTTTAAAAATAATATAGTAATCTATAGTAATCGTTAGATTAGTAAATGGTCAATGGTCAGCGCATGGTGTAATGGTCAGCGCCTTAGCCTGCCATGCAAGATGTCTTGGGTTCGATTCCCGGCATGGTTGATGTGATATATTTATTTAGGACGTAAGCTGGTTTCTTGTTTTACAAGTAATGACTTAAGACTAAGGATATAGAGATTTTTGTATTATTTATGTTTTCTCTGGATATTTATTGTTTACTTTTAAGACTGAAAAAGCACATATAATGATAAAACTGTAATTAATTTTTAATATTATTTTAAAATACATAATTGACTGCCTTAGAACGGGAAAGCTATCCCTAGTTAGGCAGTTTAGATGAACAAACAGCAAAAATAAATAATATGTACGTTTACTTTTACTACCTAATTAATTAGTTGTATAAATAATTACTTGTAGATTGCTGTAATAAATACGTAAATAATAAATAAACATAAAAAAAGAAAAAAAAGGGTGTTTTCACACTTGAATATTTCATAATCCCTGGACTGGTAACAGAAGCATAGGACTGATTATCTTACCTTGATGTAACAAAAATGATATGCTACGATTGGTGTATTAATGCAGTTCCCTATGCACTATTCGGTGCGGAAAGGGAACAATGATGATGATGATGATAAATCGTAAGATGGATACGCAGATGTAATTTTGTAGAGCTTAGAATGACCATTAGTTTTTACAATTTAGGACTACACTGTTATTTGTAGAAACACATTTATGTATATTATAAACAAAAAAGGATATTGTAAGATCGTTGAATGGATCAAGACATACGTACACAAGCAATTTTATTCATAAAGCGTTTTTGTTTGTAAGTTTTACATGATTTTAATATCTTTAACATGTATTTAAGGCATGTCTCAAAATGATGTAAAATATTTCCTTCATCACGGGGCATCCCAAGAAACATTATCTTTAATGTAAAATAATACCAGAACTGTAAAAAAAATGAATAAATTATTAAAAATTAATATAAAATACATTACGGCTAGTTGCATCACAAAAGTATGTGTTAGCTTAAAAATAGCAATGAGTTTTTTTATTTCTCTTTTTCTGTGGAACCGATTCCGTCTATTTTGGCGAAAACGCAACAATGATTTAACTTTACACTTTGGTGTACTTTACCGAACCTTTGCTGAAAATAGTGTGTCTCAAAATTATGTAAAACATTTTCCTCAGCACGGGACACTCCAGAGAATATTATCTTCAATGCAAAAACTGTCAAAAAAATAATAAATACATAAATGCATAATACATTAGCGCCAGTCTCATCACAAAAGTATACGTAAGCTTAAAAATGGCAATGAGTTGTCTTAACTCATTTTTCCGTGGAATTAATTCCATACATTGGAATACGAGATTTGTTCCATGGAAGACGGGAAGATGAAATCTAGAAAAAGCTCCAAAAATATCGGAAAAATTGGACTTACTTAACTTTTATTGGTGCAACTGGTTATAAGACATTTAAAACTGATATTTTTGCATCAAAATAACAATAAGAAATACTTTTGGAATCGTAAGGTCACAGAATGTGTCTAGAAAAAGTGAGCATTTTTAGTTTCTATTACTGATATTTTACTTTTTCGAATAAAAAGTCAAATTGTCTCCAGGAAAATAAAAATGTAGGTTTTACTTAGACTTTACTAAATCGACGTTAGGTTTTGGTCGAAATAGGCAAAACAAGTTATTTTGTCTTACTTTTTTCAAGTAAAATTACGATTATTTTACAAATAAAACTTATTTAAGAGAAACATTCAGTAAACAATGATTAAATTAAATAATGAAGATAAGGTTAAAAGACAGACCAGCGAAGTTTCTAAAAAAACATTTATACTAAATCATGATAAGTATAACAAAAGGGCGTGTATGTGTGTATTTGTATGAGAGAAAGTGTAGAGGAGTGTTCGTTTGTATTTGTGTGGGATTACGTGTTCAGGTGTGTAAGCGTGAGCATCATTTAAAAGCAAGTGGGATCATATCGCAGCCAGATAACATTAATCTTAATATTTATAACTTTAACAAAAACGCAAAAATTATTTAACATTACTAATTTTTAACTGTTATTTTTTGGTGCAACTTTGGCATGAAATATCAATCAAATAACATTATAATTTAATCACTCAATTTATTATTTCAATATTTTGGTATAACAACATTGTGCTTCCTGAAAATGAAAGGTTATATTTATGTCTAAAAACATATATTCTTAAATAAAGCACATTTTTATTTTCGGTTTTAACATTTCATACTGAAAGGTTTGATGAACGTGCAAACTACTGAAAGAAATAGGCTTTGTGTTCCAATTTTAGCTGATAATTAATCATAATACACGTCATGGTTTTTTCAGTTCATCGGTGAAGCGAAACTGAGAAATAGACGTGACGTTTTTCAAACCCTTTCCTTCCGAATAAGAATGAAATTCATCCCTTATATTTTTATTTTTTTTATACTTTTATAAAATAAAAAAATTCTTGACTTAGAGATTTTATCTAAAAAAAAACATTTAAGAAAAATAAGGTTAATCATGTTCTTATTCAAATTATAATTGAAATCTGAAGTGAAACATACGTATTGACAAGTATTATTTATTTTACTAAAAAAAAACAAAGGTCCAACGCTTTAAGTTCAGTTCAGGAACAATGAATTGTTGCAGTGTATAACAACACTTGGAACCAAGATCGAACCCAGGATCTTAACCATGCGAGGCGAACTTATCTCATCTTGATTTCCTTCATCAGGATTTTCACCTAAGAGAAATTATCAAACCAAAAACACTCGTTCAGGATTCTGGTTACTTTTTTATACACATAACTACATTCTTCATCAGCCTGGCCACATACAAATGCAGTATATAACAATGTATCAGACAACTTCGAACCGGGTTGTGGTCCCGTGATAGTATTGTGGATTAACAAAGCACAGGTCTGAGGTTCAAATCCCACTACTACAACTTGATTCCTATTTTCCCACTACAAGTTATTTACGACTTTTAGGAAATGGTCTGAGAATTTGATTATTTCAGTTAATAAAAGGAATTCAATTATTTCTCTATTTTTTCTTTCAAAATAAAAAAATCCGAAAGCCAAATTTCTATTCTTCCCTTTTTTTCTTTATTTCGGCTTAGCATTAAAAGTTTATGTTATTAGTTAATCCGCCTTGTTTTATATTACACATCCATATATAAATGTTAGGACTAAAACGAAATAAAGAAAATTCACGTACTATGAATACCGATACTAATATATTAAATGAATTTAGAATAATTAGTTGTATTTTCAAAAGCAGTATGGATATTGTGGAGAAATGTTTTTATGTATAACTTTAAAAAAGAAAATATAAAAAATATGTCACTAAAAACACCTCACTTGTTTGGCATTGATAGTTGTGACGTCAAGATTTGTGACGATGTTCGATAAAAATTTATGTGTCTTGGAACAAAGTTGAAAATGAACATGAATCGTGACGTATTAGTGGCGTAGTAAATGCAATAATCGTTTTGGCGGATATTCAAAATCACAAATTTAAAAATACTTTTTATGCTACTAATAAGTAGCATTTTTTTACTGTACTATGTTTCATAGAGATCCTTATTATAAGGATAAAAAAAAAAAATATCGCTATTATGTCTAGCTTTCATTGCAATATTTTATAGGTTATCAATGTACTGAGTAGAGTCTTAATTTCATTTTCGGCATGTTAAAGTAAAGATAATATGATTAATAATAGGAAAAGTCTAAAAGTGGTGTACAGCGTAAAGGGATATTCGGAAAATGAAAGTTTTAGAGATCACGTATGTAATATTCTGTGTGATTTTTTTGTATCGTAACGTAGGGGATAAAGCGTCACGATACCGACGCCAACGCCGCCGCTCGTTCACGAAGCTTTCAACTTTCATAATACACGTCCCATTTATCTGGGTCATTTCTTTTTGTTGGATATGTTCCTTTTTGTTTCATTCCCCTGCGAAGTTTCTGCTCGCGGTAGGGTTAATTTTGAAGAGGTTTTTCCATTTGAAGTATAAATCAAGTATAAAGCTCTTCCGGAAAGGCGTTTTGAGAAATATCTATAGCCTTCCTTCCACGCCCAGCAAACACGCACGCTTTGTAAGTTTACATAGCTTTAATAGATACTACATAGCAAAGGTAAATGGTTATATAAATTACTATTTTAACTGTTGAACGCGAAAACGCTTTTCAACGGCCTGTATAAGTCATTTTTGCGTTTTATTAACGCAATATTAAAATATTTAAAAAAACCAATTACGATATAAACGTAGTTAAAGAGAAAACAAAAAAGAGCGGTCATGAATTATTATTTGTTTGCGTTTGTATTTTTTTAAAAAAAACACATTTTCAATTTTAAGTTTACTTTAAAATTAATAATGCTTATATTTTATACTCGCGCATAGCAACAAAAAAGCACATAAGAAAAAAGCAAAGGCAATTAACTAATATAAAAAAAAATACCCATACGATTGTAATAATTTAATAAAATAACGCGAATCAAATATAAATAAAATATGTTTATAATATGTACAAAACTCACAGTGGCGATTTTTATAGTTTTTCCGTGACAATTAAATAAAGAAAACATTTTTTTGTTTAAAACTATAAAAGCTAAACTAGAAAAATAAAAAGAAAAAAAACACAAATAAGCAATAATAATAAAAGAAAAAAATTAATATATTAGCAGCCCATAAGTTGTTTGAAAATCACATAATTTTTGTACTTTTTAAAAGCCTTTATTAAATTGAATTGATAAAAAAAATTAACACATTAAAAAAAACAATTTATGGTTTAATTTTGTTTTAGTAATACATAAACGTGTTAAATAACTGAAAATAATAAATTTATAAAGTATTTTGACTGTATTAAAAGAAACTAAACTAAACCTCTCGGGTTCGTGGTTTTGATGGTCAGCGCGTTTGCCTATCATGCTAGAGGTCTCGGGTTCAATTCCCGACATGTTATTACACTAGAACATTTCATAGCCCCTGGACTAGTACCTGAAACGTAAGACTAATTATTTTACCTTAATGTTAGAAAAAAAAGATCTAGATACGCTGCAATTGGCAATGATGATGATGGTGAAAAGATATATTTTGTGCATATATTATATATCTTTTGGTAGATATTTATGTTTTTTTTTAGTGCAAAATTTTGACCAATCTGTTTTTTAGTTGGCTGGAAGATATTTTTTTAATAAATAAGTCCACCAAAGTATTTCTTCTTTATACTTGAAGTTTCAATTAAATAAATATATAAAATTAACAAAAACAAAAAACTTAAAATAAAAAAAAAATATAATATCGTAAACCTACATACATATTATCCGTCGGTTAATTTAACAAGTTTGGTTCGTTGTACAAATGTTTGTACATATATGTTTACCTAGATAGATACTGGGTACCCCATGAAAAGTGTTTACTTAAGACATGTACCTAGTATATACAGAATATGTCTCAGAGGTACTATTGTGAATTTCAAAGAACAGAGTCTCCCGAGAAATGTTGATTTTGAGGGGGATAACGCCATTTTTCCTGAAGATGTGAATACTTTTACCCTGGAGGGAAAAAGTTTCTGTATAAAGCCAAGTGTGGAATTATGGGTCTTTTGGGAAAAAAAGGCGCCTGCACTTTTCTCAAATGCACTTTGGCTTAGATTTCGGATAGCAATTACTTTAATTAACACACCTCTGTTTATTTTTAATATTACCGGACATGTGTGTTTCATCTTTCCACTTTTAGATAATATGTTTTGAAAATAAAAAAAGGGTAATTTCGCATTTGGGAGTAACGTGAAAAACAAATAAAATATTAAGAGCGGATTTTTTCAAATTCTGATAGGATAACTATAAATGTATAAAAATAAGTTTAAAAAATTCATTTTTGTTTTTGCTAAAAACGAGCACATGCAAAACGGCTCGCAGTTGGCGTCACGTCATTTTTAAGACCTTTATGAGTTGTCTTTAAGTATTTTTTTGTATGCCGCTGTAACGTAATACGTGCCGGTTATCCCATAAGACGCAAAACGTCTGCCATTTTCCTATCCGTACCTGTCGTGGCACTCCAATTGCAATATATGAATATTATGTTTGTTTTTTTTTGTATATTTTTTTCATTTACGAAGGTAAATATGAAATATAAATATTTAAGGTAAAATAATGAAACCTACTGAACCGCGAAACTGGCTTGTCAGCAAGTTTATTATTTTTCCTTTACAATAAAAAAAAGTAAGGAAAATCGTATAAATTTAAAAAGTGAAATAAACATTACATGAAGGTTAGGTGATACGCTTCAGATGTCAGTCCAGGAACATTTAAAGTATTGCAGTGTAGAACTACCTTTAAAACAAATATTCACCATCACCCTGCCCGGAAATGAACCTCAAAAATGGTAAACAAACGCCCCATCACAAAACGAGGCGGACATAATATTATATTCACTCGATTTTCTTTTTTAGGATTTTAATCTGAGTCAACAACCCTCGTCCAAGGTTTAATTTTAAGCTCAAAACTGTGTGTGTATTAGATATCCCCAGGACAAAAAAAAAAATAGAAAATTGAATTATATTTGAAGCTCACAAAATGACATAATACTGAATGCAATTTTTGCGGGTAATATGGATCTATTTTTCTGAACACATTGGCAGTTAAGCAGCTATCTACTTTCAATACATTAATTTATTTATATTTACAGTCTGCATTACTGGTTGTTTAACCAAAGCTGGCGCGTTCGCAAATCTCACACAAACGCATTTAAAATCTACTGGATGTTGATTTAAAAAGGTTGTATAAAATTTAAACCAAGTGTGCTATCTTCATTATTTGTCAATAAGTGTGTATACTTTTTTTCGCCAATAAAGTTTGTACTGTGCATTTTAATTACGCTGTATTAATTATTATTATGATGAGCAAAAAATATTAAATAAAAACATGCTTGTGTAAAAATAAATAAATAAATATATGAGTTTTTCTTAAGTGGTTGTTTTTTTTCGCTCTAATTAAAATAGATTTTAAAAACATTTGATATGATATCAAGATTTTTCAAATTAATATTCTGTACATTAAAAATGTTTTTTTGTAAGTTTTGCTAAAGCGTTAGCCTTAGAAAATTGACTTTTATATGATTTGATTAAATGAAAACATACATTATTAACCAGTGCTGTTTATCCATACATCGAATACATATTATTATATTTTACTATTAAGAATCGCAGCAAAATTTAGAAGAATGCAGAAGCTTCCTGTGTTTATTTTATTACTATATTATTAGCAACTAACAAAGCAATAGTTGACTATGTCACGCCCATAAGCGCGTCTGAGCGCGAGAGATATTATTTTCTTAATGCGCATGCCGTACAATGTCATTCCATGAGCTTATTCACAAATACTACACATTGCATTTGTGTAAGTATTGCAAACGCGCCAGTTTAAAAAAAAAATCCAACAGTACGTGATGGGTTAAACAGCCCGTATAGTAATGCAGACTAGAATTTGTCAAAAAGATATTGTGATGAATTGAAGATAAAATAACCTTTATTTTATCAAAATACATACAAACATTTTTTAAAGGTATCAATTGAATTCCTTACTTAAAACACATAAAAAACGATAATTAAACACTAGGCTGCTTAAATGTTTTTAAATCTCTGTGTAGTCAAGTTTAGGACTTAAAAAGAAATTTGATCGCGAAGAAAACGATTTTTTATACTTTATTCTAATTTTATAAGCCTTTTGCGTACTTTCTCAAAGCGTTTGATTTCTCTTTTACTGCTTTAGATTTAACATTCCTTGTTGCCAATGCGAGGGTTGTAAAAAAGAGGCTGTTCGACTTTTTGTTTTATGTTCAACAAAACAAAGCTTCTCTCAGCCGAGCCTTCCGACATGACTAAGGTACTAAGTTTGTTTTTGGAAATCAGTATTTTTTTTTAAATATGAACGCTAACGTTTGTAAGTGAGGTACGTAATTGGAAAAAAAAAGATAAAAATAGGCTGCATGTTCTCAAAATAGACGAATGTATGGTAAAAAAAATGTAAAGATTCGTGCAGAATGCAAAGAGTGAGACAAACATTGATAACAAAACGTAGAGAGGGTTGCTACGATACTTTGGACATGAATATTATGTTGAGAAATTAAACAGCAAAAGAACGACTACAAACATTGAGTTGCAAATAATCTAGGGTTTCGATTCTATTTCACACACATAATTGCATTCTTAATTAACCTGCGCTGCGATTTTGAACGCTATCCTAAGCTGAATGAAATTCAGTCAACCCTTTTATTATGGACATTCATACAGATATACAAAAGCCAAAATCCAGATCACAGAATGTGAATATTGGATGGATAAGAGGCCATTGCAAAATTCAAGGCAATGAAAAAGCAGATGAAAAGGCTCGAGAAGCTACTCTCAAGAAAACAGCTCCTGATTTTGACCGATTTCCTTTAAGTTTTGCCAAAAAGAAAATAAGGGGCAGAACTTTGAAGTTCTGGAACGGTGAATGTTACACAGTGTGTAAAGTGGCCACTTAAACCAGCCAATGACAGGTCATTAGCCCTGTAAATGCCTAGACTTCCTTATTCCCTTTTCGCAAACGTTTTCCCTTTCTGTTGAAATAAATTCAAATATGCATAAATCCCTACGGAGGAAATCCAGCCAGTCTGCAAGCATTTGAACATACTCAAATATTTTTTGTCAAAAAGTGTTAATATAAATATACAATAAGGTTTAGTAAAATATTTGACCACAAAGTTAATGCTTTGAAAACTAATAATAATAACAAAATGTTTCAATTTTTAATATATCTCCCTTTTCTTGTAAGGTTTTTGCGTAGATTGTAAACTTACATTATAATACATTTTATTACAAAACAGTTTGATGGCTTGTAAAACTTTTCATCGATAAACAGACACTAAAAACAGAACGAACTTGAGAATGAATAAAAACATATTTTGTAAATTTAACGATTTACGATTTTAAATTCTGTATTTGCCTATGATTGTTTAAACAATGATGAATTAAAAAATATTTAAAAAAAAGAAACTTTATAAGTTACAGCCCGAAATCTGAATAATGATATGAGTCTGAAGAACTCATATCATAAAGCAAATATGAGTAAAAAGGCTTACCTAACGATTATTGTCACAATAATAATTCTATCCATATTTTTAGGATTTTTCATTTTTTTTTGGGTTTATTCCAATTTCATATACCCAGCTTATACTTTGAAACAATTATACCTGGTAATACTTTTTACTAAATCTATAATATCTTGTGAAATTTACGGTGTGAAAGTGAAAGAGTCAAATCAAATACACATTAAAAGTTACATTTAAAAAAAAGTTTGTATGGATTTTAGTGGAAAATAAGATAATAAGAAAAAGAAAAAAAGGTTTGAATACAGTGTAAAAAAAAATAGAAAAGTTACGAAAACAAATAAATACTTTATTTGAAAAAGAAAATCATTGATATTTATACTTGTGACACAATCTATAAATAAATTATTAGAAGAAAAGAAGCTTATATTATAGTTTTCAGTTGTAACTTTAACGTAGCAGTTATAAAGTTTTAGGGCAAGGACATTTGCATGCCTCTCTCCTTGTGTTAATTTACAAAATGGAATGTCCAACAATTTAGAAAATAAACATTGTACATTATTTTGGTAAGTGGAGTGGTAAGGAGTAGCTAAATACATGAATGCTTTTTTTAATTAATAAATAATAAGGATTATTTTTGTAAAAGCTATTGTTTTTTTAAAAATTGAACGGGAAACATACGTACAAGACGTTGACATAATATTAATATAAATATATTGATACAAAAATAAAATAATACAAGACAACGATAAAACTACGCATTAAAAAAGCAAGGGAAAATACAGGATAGTAAAAAAACTATACAAACACCATACCTGAAACATACATGGAAACCTTATAAATTATATTGGAGACAGATTAAAAATTGATATTTAAACACATGACTGTACTAACCAGACGATTAATCAAATGATATGATCCGATTGTAATTATGTTCAAATTACCCTTACTGGTTTTAAAATTATAAATAAGATTTTATAATCCATAAAAGAAGGTTAAATATCAAAGATGACGTTAGAATAAGCTTTCTCTGTATCTTTGCCTAACAGACAAATGTCTGGGGAAAATTGTTAATAAGGAGCAATTTCCCTTAATTCCTCTCCCCCTTCCTACTCAGTTAGTCCACAGTTCTTGCAGCTAACATTAAACTTTATGATATTTGTACCGGACTTTAAGTTTAAGACACTTTTGAGAGGGTTTTTGGAGATAGAATAAGTGATCTTAGCCCTTTCAGACCTCCATTAATTTCTGTGCATATAAAAAACGTGTTGTTTGTAATAATAATAATTATATTATA
This sequence comes from Micrasema longulum, assembly GCF_059751315.1. NCBI lineage: Eukaryota > Metazoa > Arthropoda > Insecta > Trichoptera > Brachycentridae > Micrasema > Micrasema longulum. The sequence goes on along the minus strand of NW_028279394.1, from coordinate 323,796 downwards.
AATGTACTGAAAACACAATGATTTTTTATATAATTTTCAATTTTAAACAACTTTTTTTCTTTTTTTCCACATTCGATCTTAGGTGAACGTCTCCAGATGCCTCTAGCAGATAACTGATTTCCTCGCATTCATAAGCCTCAGAATTTTCAGGCACAGGTCGTCGCGGCTCCTTTCCACACATCTCTATCCCTGGCAAGATCTCTCCAATGACCAGCGTCAAAGCAAATTATGTCACGTTTACAGAAATCTTTGTATCGCAATCGCTGACCACCGTGGGATCTTTTGGCATCACAAAGTTCTCCGTTCATAATATCCTTCGGTATTTGGCCATCCTCCATTTGACTTTTATGACCGATCCCTCGAAGGCGTCTTTCTTTTAAGATTACCATCGCCAAAGACAACTGGGTGGAGGTTAGTTCATTTGCATTTGTAACTTTGTTCTACCACGTCCCGCCAAGACTACGCCGCAAACATCGAAAAGGAAAAGTGTTGAATTATAAATAGCTCATACGTATCATCTGTCTAAAATTCTTTATTTTCTTTTCTTATGGAAACGTTTTATTTCATTTTATTAATATTTAGAATAATTCTCTTAAGGCGTATGATCATTCAATGGATAATATTAAACTATCGAATAGAAGAAATGATAAACGATTTTTAACCTCAATAGTTCATTGATCGAGAGTTCAATTGTGCAAAAAGCTTCAAAACAATACTCAGATAAATGATAATGCCTCTACATATAAATTTTAGAGCAATAACCTATATAAAAGGAAAATATGAAACTATTGTCCAATGTTGAAAGGGATCTTTATGGTATTGCGCATTTTTACTAAGAAAACGGGAATGACCAGTTTACTATTGCAATTAAATTATTTCAGTATGAATGATACATCACTACTACCTACTTGAGATCTGAAGATAATATTTTCTCACAGGAAGTAAAACATAAAATCTTTGACATTAATTTTCTCAAATTTTAAATGATGAACCAAATAGCTGTTTTTAAAAAAATAAAATAAATGCGAGAGGCACTTTATATACATTTATTGTGTTCAAGCAGATGTAGAACACAGTTCTTTATATGAAATAAATAATATTTATATTATTTGTAAATTATATATTTTATAAATAATATTATTCGTAAAACGCACACATGAATATGTATACGTATGCACTATTTTAAGATTTTAAATAAAAATAATACGAGTGTAATTTAAAAGACCCGAATCCTGAACGAGTGACTTTTTGACTCGATAACTGCTCACGAGTAAAAATACTGATTGAGAAAATCGAGTGGAGATAAGACCGCCTTTTTTAATAGTGGTGGACGTGCTTGCTTACCATTTTTGAGTTCCTGGGTTCAAATCTTAGCAGGCCCCAGCCTTGTTTTTATTGCCATCTTCAAAATTAATATTCCAATATTTTATGTCCACTCTCTCAGTAATCTAACCCAGGCGATTAAAAAAAAATTGTTTAGATGTGAGAGGTTTATTTTTTGCCTTTATCATTATGTAGGAGGCTTAAACAACAACAAACCATCACGCCGTTTCTCCATAGGGGTAGGCAAAGAGGATAGAACGCCATATCACTCTATCTTTGCATACAGACCTCGCTTCCTCTACATTCATACATCTTCTCATGCACGTACGCCGATTATTCGTAATCTTGACATGTCCATCTTCAAGTATTTGATGAACTTGATCATGCCATGTCTCTCTCGGTCTTCTTCGTTTCCTGCATCCATCATTATTTGAATCGTAGATCCTTTTAGCCGTTCTTTTGCTGTCCATTTGCTCTACATGTTCAAACCAACGCAGCATCTTTTTCTTGATTCTGTCGATAATGCAAGTCTCAAGCTTACATAATTCACGGATCTTGACATTTGTACACCTATCATATATCGTTTTACCACACATTAGACTGAGAGATCGCATTTTGACAACACCTACTTTTATTATTGTTTTTCAGATTTCATACTTCGCTCCTATACATATGAGTTAGCACTAGAACTCTATTGTGAACTGATAGTTTTGCCAAATAGATTTCAGTGCACCGTTCACCCTGTTTCTGGCACTCACCTTTCTCAGTCTTTCCTTCCCTAGTAAACGGTAAAAATCAGGTAGAAAAATTTGTGTATCTGTAAAGTATGTTAACTAGGAGGCTTTTTTTTATTGCAAAGGGTATTTCTTTTCGTATTTCTCTGTTGTGTGAGGATCTGGCGGTATAAAACTGATTGATTTAAAAAAAATATAAATGGGCCAATTTTGTTGATATTTTTTTATGAAATTCAATAGTTTCATCAGTAATTGACGCAAACATTAATATAAAATAAACAAAGCTAAAAAGATTGATATTTTGTAATAAAATAGTCATTGAATTATTAATATTTATCAAGAAATATTTACAAAAATATTACAACAACAATAGAGAGGTATTTTTCGATTGAAGACTAGCAGTTTGAATTTGTTATCCGACAAAATCAAGCCAATCACTTGTTATTTTAATAATAAATGTGTAATGTTTCATCTGAACATCGATAAACTACAGATTAATGTTTTTATAGTTTAGTTACAAGCACTTTTATTCTGATTTTTTTAGTTTGACAGGAGGCGATCGCATCAAAAGAAAAATTTCAAGATGTTGTGAAATACTTGTTTACTGTGTTTTTCATGACTTAGAATACAATGTATAATATGGTTTTAAATCATGTCAGTCTTTAGATTGCGGCGCGAGAGTGCGGTGGTATTTAATTGAACGATTACAATATTTTACATTGAATTTGTTTATAAACAAAGGTAAAATAATCATTACAATACTTTTTCTCTAAGTTTAATAACGTAATTCGTATTAATTTTTAAAGTGAATTAAATGTTTGTTTTTGTTTCGTTATATAAATTATCTACTCTTAAAAGTGACGCAGAAACTGTTTGACAATAATAATGCTTTTCGTGTACGTAATAGTTTCAAATATAGCTCAGTCAGTGTAGTTTGTTAACGTTTTTGTGTTTGTAAAGTGTGTAAATAATATAATCTGTTCCAATAACCTGGTAAAAAAGAAACAATAATTCATTGGGATTTTGTGCAACTGACGTAAGAAAAAGATGACAGCGGTATGATAAACTAAATATCTTTTATAACTATCATTATAATATTCTTTGATTTGTATTTAAAACATCACATTTATATTGCTGAATTATAATCAAATAGAGATGATGCTTTAAACATCTTCTAATCTTCCAACAATCTTACAACGCTAAGTTAAAATAATCTTCTAAAAATCACTCAACGCCATTTTCGCGTCATACCACATCAACATTACCGTGCAAAACGCGTAGTCAAGTAAAAAATACTATCTCTCAATATATTGTAAATTGACAGATTTATGTCACCCTTTATGCTGTTTCACATTCACTTATCGTATACAAGAAAAAACATTTCGCCATTTCAATTTCCACCAAGTACCGGTCAAGTGCAGAAACCTTAATGAGTCAACTTCATTTTGGGTTTGTGTAAATTTTCATCAATCATCATAAAGATGAAAAACTTAAATATTTGTTATCTAAATTAGATGTTTCAGCAAAATTACCGGTTTTAGTAATAAATTAAAATGAAATGTCACATTTAAGGTATATTAAAGGGAAGTAAGTATCAGTTTACTGCTGTTTAGTATTATTGCACACCGTTACAAACAATTAAACACGTAAATTTGTAACTTTTGGTACCGTAAGGTTTTTTGTTGTGTGATATAATATGCCATTTAAAGCGAACGCTAAATGTTATTTTGTAGAAGGTCATTGTTATGGACGCAAACTGGTATATTAATCACTCATATAATTTTAATTGGATTAATGAAGAAGTTTTCAGGTTTATGGAACAATTATAATACTATGTAAGTAAGTGTTTTAATATTCAAAATGAATAACAACCATGATTTTAAAACTATTGTCCATAATTAATTATATTGTATAATGTATAAAAATATGATGAAATTATTGAGGAAGTGGATGGAATGATGAATTAAGGTATAATATTAGACTCAATATTTACTTTGGATACTTAATTTGAGCATATTTTTAAAAAGATATCTAAAAAAATATTCTTTCTTGGAAGATTGAGAAATAAATTAGATATAAATATTGCAGTACTCATATTTAAAGCAATAATCATTCCTCATAAAGATTACTGCTCAACAGTATTATTTTTAGTAAATGACGGAAATCTCAATAAATTTTTAAATACTTTAAAACAAAGCCATCAGAATAATGCTAAAGAAAAGTAGGTTTAATTAAATATAAAAAAATCGAGAAGATCTTAATTGTATATCAATCAAAAAGAGACTTATGTCAAATGCGCTTGTTTTTATATTTAAATTCTTAAATCAAATTCCCAAATAATGCATTGATACGATAGTGCTAAATATATAAAAACAATTATTATATTACTAAAAATAAGTGTAGAGTAAGGCTGCCATTAAAAAAATTCAGATTTTCTAAATTATATTATGTATAAAGGGTTGAAAATGTATGAAGAAATGCCTGAATGTATGAAGAATGAAAAAAAAATCAGTAAATTTTAAAATAAATGTTATTTGTCCGGTAAAATAAGTGTAAATATGAGTTTATGTACTATGTATTGAAATATAAGCTAACTTATGAAATAATAAAGAAAACAAAAAGGATGGCTAAAAGGACCAGAAGGGGAGCAGAGGAATATGTATGTCTCATAATATGTTAGATCATATGCATTAAAATCCTTTTCTTTTTTATATGTATTCTGAATCTCATTTCCTTATTTTATTTTAAAATAATATCATAACAAACTAAAATATTGTAATTGATGTGATTTATTTGTTACAACACTTGATGTTTTGATGCGTTTTAAAATCCGTTTTCAGATTATGCCAATTTGATCATTTTTACTATTAGTTATTTAGAATTATGCAGTTAATGATTATTGAATAATACGCGACGAAGATTACTTATATGATATTAGTTTTTCAATGAACTTACAAAAGAAATAATACATTTAGTTTTTCTACTGATATTTATAGGTGGAACTGCATTTTAATAACAATCAAAATACATACCTATAGTTTCATTTTACTTTTATTTACAATTTTTATCCATAACCGACATTGCCAGACCGTTAATAATCTAAAATAAATGTATGTTAGTTTCAGCTAAGTTTGTTTTGATTGCGAAATTTATTTCGTATAAAAAATTAATTAAACGAAAACTAAATCCTTTTTCTTTTAGTTTATTAAGTGGGGTCTAAAGTTTGAAAATGTCAGTCACGACAAAACCCGGTAACTGGTGAAAATTATAAATAAAAATGAGATTATATTGTGTACGTATTTTTATTATATTAATGGAAATAATAATTTATTAAAAGTCACGTTTTAGTTTGTAAGCTGTCCGTGAAAAAGTGGACGATATCTCTTCTGTTCTTATTTTGTGACGTTATGACAGCCCTCTCTGTTGTCCAGTCTTGCGTAGCTGTTACTTCTATTTTCATCAGCAAAAACATTTTATTAGAAATCATTGCTTGGTCCCGTATTAGGAAAAATACTATAGGTGACCAAACTCGACGTAACAAATCTTCTTGGACTGTCAAAAACAAAAATGAATTGTAACACAAGAGTTTTATTATAGTTTTTCCATTCTTCCGCATAGTAGAACCAATTCATAAAGGTACATTTTTCGAATCATAAGGGTTATTTATTTATTTGTTTATGCTTTATTAACAACGAAGTTAATAACGTATATAAAAATGAAATAACATAAAGAACATAATTTATCAGGAATATTACCATAATTTATTTTAAGCCATTTAATTTCTTTTATTTTTTCATGTAACTCGTTATTCAATTTTATTTTTTTAGTTTTGAGACTTTGTTTGTCCACTTATTGGTAGGTAATCTTATTTAATTTTTATCTTTAGTTTCATATGTATGGCATTATCGTTATTTATTTATTCATAAATAGGGTATTACACTTTGAGACTAAAAGTCCTGTGTTGAGTTTTTAAAAATGATTTAAATAAATATATTTACTGTCTATTTTTTGTTTTTTTTTTACAATATACATAAGAGGTAAAAACAGAGTAAGAAAATTAAGGATAATTGCATAGCAATGAAATACATATTAATAAAATACATATCATGTTATCATGGTTGTTAAATCCATACATAGACAACTGTATAAAAGAGATAGAATGTATAGGTATTGGAGCAAAAATGGTAATTTTTTTCAGTAAGCTGCTTGTTGTATTCTGATAATGCAGTTCTGTTAGCAAGCAGCAAGGATGATTTGCAACAAATAGTCTCTAGAATATATGCTGGATGCCTGGAGAGCGAATTGTCAATGAACGAAAGTAATGAATACGATTTTAATTGTAAAAATTGTATTTGTTAAAATACTAATCGTAGAGCGTATTAACTTTTTTCTGTTTAAGAAATATTTTCCTATCAGTTAAAACATCTTCAGCGTCCTTTTGTTTGTCTAGTATCAAGTGTGACAGAATGAATTGCAAGTTTGTGCTAAGTGTTCTAAAGGTATAATGCTCTTAACGGCGATGCAGTGTCGGTACCGAATAGAAATTAATGGGTTCCTTTGTTAAAGCGGACAAGTGTATCCTTCAACAGTTTTCCGCGGACCAATTTATTCCACCTCACAGTTTATTTGTGGTCGAGTGGTCGTCTCGTTTGCCTTACGTGCTCAAGTCTTGGGTTTAAATTTCGCCAAGTTTGATGTTTAATGCAGACACATTTCTAATTTATATCATTCATTTTTGTGATTTACAGATACATGACATGTCATAAGCCTTGTAAGTGCCTTGACTTCCATATACTTCTTTTTTTTTAGATTTGGTTTTTTTTGCTGCCTTACTATCTTTTTTTCCTCTGGTCTCAATCCTGGAATTGGCTGGCAGCAATTACTTTAATTCTTCCCCTCCATTCCTCCCTGTATTGTGCGGCTCTTTTAAAGTCAACATATGATGAACAGCGCATGTCCTCTAATAGGTCCTCCAGGTACTCTCGGCGTGGGCGTCCCCTAGTATTTGTCCTCTCGGTCATCCTCTCCATTATGACATGCAAAAGGCCTTCTTGACGTATTACATGGCCGATCCATCTTGCTCGCCTTTCGGACAAGGTCCTGAGCAGGTGCCTTTCACCTTCGATTCTTTCGAGAAACTCCACATTTGTAATGTGGTCTCTCCAGGAAATTCCTAGTAGTCTTCTATAGGACCACATCTCAAAAGCCTCTAGTCTCCGTTTATCTCTTTCGGATAGGTACCATGTCTCGCAGCCATACATCAAGATACTCCATACATAGGTCTTGATTAGGAGTATTCTTAGTTTTAGGTCTATATTATTTGATTCTATTATTTTTGACCTTTTATTAAATGCAAGTCTAGCTTGATGTATACGGCTGTTGACCTCGCTCTTAGACCGACCGTCCCACGTTATTTTGCTCCTGAGGTAGACAAACTCCTTGGTGTTCTTTAGTGGTATTCTCGACATCACTACTCTCATCTGGTGTTGCATTCGGCCTACAGTCAGTAGCTTTGTTTTGTCTTTTTTTATCTTCATACTGTAGTTATTTTGAAGAATGCTTTCCATAGTTGTTAAGGCCTCTTGCAGTTCTTCTTCACTTCTTTACTATAATGTGTCCTTATTTTTAAATATGTTTTTAAAATTGACTTAAATTTATTGCCTTATATTTCATTTAAAAATTCTTCTCATCGTTACTTTGAATCCCTTAAAATATGTACGCGTGTAAATGTTTTTCCTTTTTGAAAATGTATTTTTAATTTTTAATTTTTAATTTTTAATTTTTAATTTTTAATTTTTAATTTTTAATTTTTAATTTTTAATTTTTAATTTTTAATTTTTTATTTTTTATTTTTTATTATTAATTTAAATAAAATAAAATAAAATAAAAACGGTGGATAATTGTAAAAAGGTGCCATGCTTAAACGTCAAAGAGTATTGGATTTAGTGCTGACATCCAGTATTAGTGGAGGTGTAGCAAAGTGAGTATTAAGATCGTCTTGTTTGACAGTTGAAGATATTGTTATTTTAGGTTTACCGGCGCGAAGAGATTTTAAAAACGACCAAGATTTACTAGTAGAGTTTTGATTTAAGTTTGTGAGGATGTACTCCTTCTGGCATTTCTGCACAACGGGTTGCAACGATTTCGCAGGACTCTGAAGGCTTCCCATTTTTGAGGTGAAGCATTTGATTTCATTTTTGACTTTGCTTTGTCGCGTTTCGCCATTAGTTGAATAATGTCACTGGTATGCCAAGGGGTAGGTAGATATTTAAGTTTAACAGATATAATAGGAGCATGAATGTCAAACAGACCAGTAATCATTCTGTTAAAAGTTTCAACTTTTTGATCAATGGTCTCTAGATTATTAATAACTGACCAGTTTAAACTCATGGCATCAAGTTCAAGTGATTTCTTATTAACGCTTCTAAAGTTTCTGGCAAGAAATGTGACAGGAGGTCTTTTGAGACATTTGATCTTATAGCTAATAAATAATAATTCATGATGAAAAAATCCGGGGGCTGTCAACTGTCCATAATTAGAGACTTTGTCAGGCATTTTTTACATCTGAGCTTTTACATCTTTTTTGATCTTTTACATGTTTTAAATTCTTTAATTTAATTCTTACCTTAAAATTAATTTTACATTTTTTTTTTCATTTTTAATATTATTTTCATTTCTTAATACTAACAACAAACTTTTAAGTGACTTTTTAACTTTGATTTTTTTTTTTAAACTACTTAAAAAAATAGTTCATTGATAAATAACCTTAGATATAATTATAATATAAATTGGAAACTTCACTAAGTTAAGTCTAACTGTGTAAAATACAAAACTATGTAACCGTAATATATGTTTCCTGAATAAAAGATAATAAAAATTAAAAAAATACATATATTTTTTTAATCTTGCTATGTGTTTTGACAGGATACATTGATCTGCAATGCAATCATTTTTCGAGCCCTGACATCACTCTTGCTAATTCTTATGTAAAATGATTTCCTGATTTCGAATATAATCCCCGTTATTCATCATCACCCGGCAGTTTTGGGGTATTCTTCCCCTTTATTTTAGTCACATTTTGATGATAATTTTAACGTCATTAATTTGGTTTAGAGGGGAGAAAATGTTTATTTTGGCTCTAAATTCTAAATTCATGTGTTAGAATTTTTCATCCCTCTAGCCCCTTAGATGAAATGTCAAAGCAAAAATAATCCTTTTCGTCCCTCCAAATTATCGAAAAGTGATAAAAATAGGTGAAGGGGGGGGGGAGTCTACAGAAAATGGTGGGTGATAGGGTTAAACGGGTGTCATGTTCAGATTCAGGAGATTTTACATAAAAATTATTGGGATTAGTGTCAGAGCATATTCTTATTGTCCCAAACAGTGTCTTTCAGACATCCAGAGATAATTGCTGCTTCATTAGTCTGTTTTTATTCATTTTCGTAAAATTTGTAATATTCACTATTTTACCTATGTTAAAACAACCATATTTCTTCAATTCTTCCATTTGTTGATTTAAGTGAAGTCAAAGATCTGAAACCTTTATTGTTGTGAAGAGATTCATGCTGACTGAATTATTTATGATACCAGGCAACGCATGAAAACCATTTTCCAATGTTAAACAGTGTGTAAAGTGGCAACTTAAACCAGCCAATGACAGGTTATAAGCCCTAGACTTCCATATTCTACTCTTGAAAGTATTATCCATTCCTGTTGTAATTTGTTAATCTTAATGACTCCCAAGGGGGTGAAATAAAGTCTTTTGTCTACTAGCATTTTGAAAAACTCAAATATTGCAATAAATGAATTAAATTGAATCGAATAAGTTGAATTAACTACCTGGTAAAAGAAGAAGTATAAAAATTGTAAAATTGTTTTCAGACGTTGTCCAGTAGGTGAATTGGTTCAACCGGATGAATCTCACCCACATGATAAGGGTTTCAGCTCTTTTACTTCACAAAAGTCACCAAATGGAAGAGTTGAGGAAATGAGGATGTTTAAACTAAAATTGTTCTTGTATCCTCACCATGTATTTCTAAATGTGAATTTGAAATAGAAATACAAGATCATATAAATTATTGCCTTCATTCAAATTTGAATATAGAATAGAAAAAATGTAATTGTTCTATTATAGATGTTGTAAATAATCATAAATATTTAGGATTAATTATTGATTCTAAATTTAGCAAGGGTGTTCATATTGATGGAATTTGCGACAAATGAAGGTACTGGATTAAGGTGATTTATGAAATCAAAAGCATATTACCTTTCAAAACGTTAAGATACATATATACCTCGCTCATTGAATCCATTATATCTTACGGAGTGCGTGTCTGGGGTTTCACCTTCCAGTCTCATCTGGGTAAAATTTGTGATATTCAGGTGAGACTGTTGAGAGGGATTGTACCGAATAGCATAATCTGTGAGGCGAATCATATGGGCGAAGGTGTATATATATATATATTTTTTTATTTTTATTTTTATTTTTTAAATTCTGTCCTGCCGGTAAAACAACGTTGTGACTACAAATTGATTGTAGATCACTTTGTTGATCCGGAATATAAAAAAGAGTTTCCCACACTCACAACACTAGATTAAAAACTAAGGGCTCCCTGTTTGTTCCCCGAATTACAAATTACTTCGGAGAGCAAACATTTAATTGCTTTGTTCCAAGATTGTTCAATAATCTCCCATAAGCCATCATTAACATGAAAGATCTTCAAATGAAAATATAAATAAAATAAATGTAATGTAAACCTGTCATAAAAAAAATATGTCCCACCGAAAAGTCTTTAGACTTAGTGGGTAACAAATTTTTATATGTATTTTTTAATTATAAAATAAACGCTGCTCTGCAGCACTGAAACTAAAAACATAGACTGAATGGTTAATACACAGTGTGTGAAGTGGCCACTTAAACCAGCCAATGACAAGTCATAAGCCTTGTAAATGGCTAAACTTTCATATTGTCTTTTCAAAAATGTTTTCCCTCTCTGTCGCAACAAATTTAAATCAAAAAAACTCCCAAGGGAGGAAATCCAGCCAGTCTGCAAACATTTGGACAGACTCAGAAAACATTGTTGTTTATAATTCACCGTTTCTTTTTTCCGCCTGGACACGCGTTGTTTCTTTTCGCCGCTATTGACCTGCCGAAGAACGAGCATCACGTTCTCCTGGCGACCGCAGTACGTGGTATCATTACAATGTATCACGTGAGTTTAACGTATCGCATATACTTTATAATTATCGCTCCGTTAAGCTCGCAATATACTGGTCGTTAGTTTCTCGCGGCCCAAACAGCTATGCACTTCATCCCTGGTAAATTATTACACTCTTCATAATTTAACGGGGTATGACGGTGTGTCGTATACAACCTACAGGTCATACAGTGAAAGCATTGCATTATTTATTTACATTATTCTTCACTAGATATTTAAAATGTTTTTTTAAAATTAAACTGACCTATTTTACAATTTTTCATCAATATTTATTTTATCCTTTTTAAAGCCGCTACCATAAGAGGCAGTACAAATATGCTAACGTTTTTTTGCTAATCTTTGTAGTTCTTCTCGTAGGCCGTTTTCGGAATAGTTTTCAGATCCCTCTTAAAATTATCTTTTATCACTTCAATAAAAAAACAAGAAAAGATCATACGGAGCCAAATCAGACGAAAACGGTGCATAGAAAACGACTTTTAGATTGTTTTTAGCCAAATAATCGCCTACAAGAAGAAATGTGTAAAGGTTTTCTTTCCATAAATCTGGCCTTATTCGACAAATATCCTCCCTCAAATGCTTCAATATGGCAAAATAGTTTTTTAAATTGAATTTTTGACCCATTAAAGGAATTTTGAGTGCACAACACAATAATAACCGAAGAAAACAAACAACACCCTTGAATTTTTAGCGACTTTGGGTTGATTTTTTTGGGTTTCGGCTCAGCGGCAGGAGCCTTTCTGAAGATATTTGACTTTTTCTCACGTCATATTCATACACCCATGTATCATCACCCGTAATGATGAGCTGAATGGTGGTATTGTCTATAGAAAACATCTCTTCAGGGACAGATTAGCGTTGATCTTTTTAAAGAAAGATTAAGCGAAATTCGCAGAACCCATCAAAGGTTGACTCGTTTACACAGCTTCCACAAACTACATGATAGATTATTATCAACTATATTGTTCATATCTACATATATTTATCAAAAATATCCCTCCCTACACTATTTTAGTCTGCATTTATTTTTCTATTGATATTTATTTTAGATTTTGAAACCTATAAATGTGACCTTATATTATTCAATATTTTTGGAGCAATCACATTTATTTGATTTTAACCGGAGAAAGTTATTACGTGTGAGAGCATACAGCCAAATTGTGTGGCTGTGTGAGTATTTTTATATTGTGGAGTTATTTTATTTAACTTTTTGTACATAATGTTATTTGTACGTTGGCAAGCTTATTGCCAAATGGTAATTTCGTCCAACCAGCCAATAAAATAAAAGTTTTATTTTTATAATTCAAGTTACAGAACATATTCAATAGAAAATAAATATTAAATAGCTTAAGATATATAAAAATAGAAATAAACGTATTTGTTTATAAATTACTTTAAATCAAAACTATTACTCAATGAGAAAAAGGAAAAAAGAGAAAAGAGGAAAGGAGGAAAGATTTAGTATGAGAAAGGAGATGTTTCTTCAAACGGGATTTCAACAGAGATACTGTAGTAACATCTTTGATGGTGTATGGGAAATGATTCCACAGTCAAGCCACATAGACACTATATGAGTTAGAGAAGAAAGAGAAATTGTGAATGGTTATTAAGAGAGTGCCTTGAGAATTAGAACGAAGAGGTCAACCATTAACTGATAAGCGTTGAAATTTTTCACGCAGGTACATAAGAGCGTTAGGACTATGAAGTACATTGAACAGAAGTGAGAGGGAGTGATAGTCTCTGAGCTGTCTAATTTTGAGCCATTTCAATTGCCTACGATAATCAGAAATGTGGTCATATTTCTTAAGACCGAAAATGTACCTTATGCATGTATTCTGAAGTCGTTTAAGTTTATCGAGTTGCTCACAGCTTAAATCAGTCATGGAAACATCAGCGTAATCTAGAATGGGTAGTAGTAATGCTTGTACGAGAGTGCATTTAGTATTAATGGGTAAGAATTTTTGCAACCTTCTAAGTGAGTGTAGACTGAAAAATATTTTGCGGCTTAATTCATTAGTATTAGCTCGTCAGCATAGATGTTCATCCATTAGTACTTCTAGATTTATTACGGATTTCCTGTATTGAATATTGGTACCATTGACATTAAGAGGATTAAGGGAAGATACGTCCAGTTTACTAAGCAATCTTTGACTACCCGCAAACATAATTTGTGTTTAAGATGGGTTTATGGGTAAATATTTTGATCTCACTTAATTTACGATAAAAGTTTAGTACTAGGCACCTCACAAACAATTGTTCGATATGAATTTGCATTTCTATAAGATTTTTTCAAAATATGAAATTAAAAAAATTATAAGAATATCAAAATTCATACGAACTTTTAAGAATCAACTGAAGAACTGTTTAAACGTGATCGCTGCTGCTCTCAGGTAAAAATCCTGAAAAAATAAATCAAGTGTATTTCAGAGTGTGAAATTTTGAAAAAGTTGGTATCTTTCATCAGTATTACCCAGTCGACTGTAAAATAACTTGTTTGCTTACTTTTAAAGTGAGAGACAGGTATTCCATTTGTAACTGTGGATAAAAAAAATTGTGGATTTTTTACTTCTAATCCTTTGTTTTTCGTGCTCTTGAATTTCTAGAAAGATTATATTATTATATTCAAAGTAACGGAGAATTTTTCTTTCGTCATAATATTGGTTCTGTCATGCGTATAATTTTGTTATTTAGAAAATATTTTTTGAAACGTTTTTTGTAATTTTATATATACTTAGTTTTAGATTAAAATGTACATAATTTTTCACAGACATTACATTGACCGCCCACGCATCGAAACCAGACACGCTAAATGCGCCCAACATAATACGCACGTTATAGGTAACAAAATTCGTACTAATATCATGTCATTACGCATATTCATAGTGACATTATAAACGAACTTCAAACTTCAAATCTGCGCATGCGTTGGCAATGCCCGGAATATAAATATTATGTTCTCCCTCTAACGCACAATTCATCGGTATGAAGCATTGTCAGTCTCGCTTAAATGACGATTTTAGGAGATATGTTATATTTCAAACAAATTTATGGTAAAAGATTGCGCAAAACAGAATATGCACGGGGACGATTGCGCATGCGTAGACAAGACGAGAAAATCGTCCGCCAGAGTCGACTTCGCTAAATCTTTTGGCGCTAGTATTGAACATTATGATGTTTCCGTGTATAATATCGAAACGAATCTCTAATTCTTTGTTCCTTCATATAACATATTTTTAGTATCAATAAAATTACTAATTTATTTAGACAAATTTTTACTTGGCAGTGCACTACACTTATGCACATACTAAGGAACCGCTTCTGGTATCCATGATCCTTATTAGCCAAGGCCAGAAGCTATAATTAATTAAGACCTAGCGGGCTGATTAAATGGGGCCCAAAAGACTGAATTTATCAGCATGTAACAATCGGCGACAGCCGACTATAATCCACTTGCAATATAAAAATTGAAATAAGGGCTTATAAAAAATTTGTAACTTCCCTAGGTACAAAAATATCTGTTCTAAGCATGTAATATTTCAACAAAAAAAGAAAGAGATTGTTATTAGATAATAAAAAAAAATAAGACGATATATATTTTATGCTATGCCTATGTTCAGTCATAATAATTTATATAGAAAAAATAGAAAGCTGTGTTTTATAATGCATATTTAAAGTTAAAAAAAATTAAATACACATTTGATCATGATATTCACAATCACAATACACGAAACTCAAAAAATTTTCATGTGTCTAAATTTCGCTCAGTTTGGCAAAAATTTTTTAGAAAATATTGACTATTACTAATTTAATACGCCACTTAATTTACTAAAAAACAAGAAGACGAAAAGTCGAATAGGAAATCTTAAAGCGTTGCAATTAAATAATATAACTGAAATCTTTTTGATTGTGATATTTATTAATATATTTTATAAAGTAAATAATACTTTGTTTTATATTTTCCATATTATGTTTTATTGCTATTTTGGATTGTATCAACTGGTATTATGTATTGTCACAAAAATGTTTTCTTTTTATGTTTCGTCCCAAATGAGTTTGTTTCTTTATTTTATACATATTTTTATATTTTAAATTTTGAAATAGGGTACTCGTAAACATATTCATTATAACTCCTGGGAGTATAACATCTCGTTCACGTATAATATGTTTTATTAATAATTTTAAAAAAAAGTGAAAAATAATGCTACTCTAAAACCATATAATATTGATGTTAACATATGAAGAATACAAAATATGAAGAATGGATGTCAATTTTTGTGTGTTTTAAACTTATAATGGCATCTGAAAGTTGTTCACGTGATCTAGATTCTGTGTAAAAAAAAATGACATAAAGGCTCTACTTTTTACGACACCTGAAAAAAATTAATTCAGGGAATAAATTGTGAATATCCGAATGTTTGTAGACATGCTACATTTTCTCCATAGGGAGTTTTTTTGGATCTAATTTTTATGGTACAAAGAGAGAAAAAAAAATGAAAATGAAATATGGTAGTCTAGGCATTTTTACTATGGTAAATGTTACTTAAACTAGACAATAACAGGTCACAAGCCCTGTAAATGCCTAGACTTCCATATTCCCTTTTTTAATTTTTTTTCCTTCTTTGTTGCTACTGCTTTAGAATTAAATAACTTCTTAGGATGGAAATCCAGCCTGCTAAATTGATTTAACTAACTGGTAAAAGAAGTATAAAAAATGAAAAATGGTTTTCAGGCGTTGCTTAGTATGTGAATTGATTCAGCCGGATCAACCTCCTCAAAATATGAAGGTTTTAGCTCTTTAACTTCACAAACGTCAACAGATGAAAGAGTTGAGACAATATGGATGTTTAAACATGGGTAGAGTAATGAATGCTACACATTGTAAAAAATGGCAATTGAAACCAACCAATAACAGGTTTTACAACAACAACAAACCATCACGCCGTTTCCCCGTAGGGATAGGCAGAGAGAATAGAACGCCATAACACTCTATCTTGGCATACAGACCTCGCTTCCTCTACATTCATACATCTTCTCATGCACACACGCCGATTATTCCTACTTTTGTCATTTCCATCTTCAAGTATTTGATGGACTTGATCGTGCCATGTCTTTCTCGGTCTTCCTCGTTTTCTGCATTCATCAACATTTGCATCGTAGACCCTTTTAGCCTTACAGGTTTTAAGTCTTGTAAATGCCAAAACTTTCATATCTTGCTTTCAAAAATGTTTTCCTTCTCTTTTGCAACAAATTTAAGTTTGTTAATATTTATTAGTTTGTTTAAATGTTTAAGAGGTTTGAAAATTTCAAAACCTTCTACATCATCCCTTTTTGACATAAATCCGTTATTTGCTGTACCATTCGTGGTAAAATTTACGTATTTCACGTTATAAAGCATATTGTACGTTAAAAAGCATATTTATAAAGTACATTATTTATAACTAAAGTTTATCCAACAGCTAAAAGTATTTTGATGAATACGAGATTATCTAGCGTTTTTACGGCATAGCATTTATTTGCGTTTAAACATTGCGCGTTGGTTAGTTTGTTTGAAAATAGAACTACTCTCATGTTTATTCAATGTTCGAGCATGTTATACATACTTCAACGTCACACGTTTGCACAACTTCATACGTGCGTCAAACATAACGCATAATACCGTTGGGTTTTTTCGGGTCAAACTAATAGTAAGTTTAAAGTGAAAATGTCTTTTTTTATATTCAAGGCACTTTAAGGTTATGTTATTCTCAGAGTAAAAAAAATTTTTGAGATCGCTAAAAAAAATAATATATTTTTATTTTAAAACTATATCAAACATTTTAAAACTTTATTTAGCAATATCTTACATCCATCCATATTCATTTTATGTACCGCAAGTTAGGCGTTCTAACATATCAATGATTTTCTTGAGATACTCATTGTTATCATCATACCTTGGTCATCATCCGATGGTGCATAGGGCACTGCATTGGTGCTCCTAATGCAGTGTATATCTATCATCTGCTCCTAAGGAAAAGGCAAGCAAGTATCCAGGACGCGAACGCTGTTATCACTCCTGGCTTAAGGAGGACGCACTTGCCATGTCTGCTTAGATCATGCTATTACCATTTCTAATTTAATTTAAAATAAAATATATTTCTAAGATTGTTTGGGTTGGGTTCAGATAAAATTTTTGCTTTTATCAATTGACTTCAAAAAAATATATTGCAACAGAAATGAAGAACATTTTAGAGAAGATAATATAAACGTCCAGGCATCTACAATTAACAGCTCCCTAGAGGGTCTAAAAAAATTTGGACAAACTCAAAACATTGTATAAAAAATAATTTTAAAATATGTTATATAACGATAAGGTTATCAGCCTTACGCTTCAGGTGCATGTCTAGAAACATGGTGTGCTGAACTGTTTAACCGTTCTTTTGATCAATATTTCGTGTGGATTCTCTGAGGAATCGAACCCAGGACCTTAAACAGCGAGTCACATTATGCTAGAGGGTGCGATTCTTTAAAATACTACAAACGCCCAGTTGCACTCCACTGGCAACACTTCCGACTAGTCTAACTCGTTAGCGTTCACGTCGCCAACCCTGGGGAATGCGATCACACTCATAAGGGTGTGATCACAGCAGATGACAAAACGATGACTTCGTCCAGGCTGCGGAATAAAACGGAAACGCTTTCGCTGCATTCATCGCCAACGTCGAGGGGACCTGACAAGGCATTAGCATAAAAGAAAAAGAAGAAGTTATGTAAATAATATACAGAAAAAACTCGTTGAAATCATTTTCTTAAAATTTGTGAGAATTTTTAAACGCCAAAGTCCAACGATTTTTTTTCGGTAAAAAATGTAATTTGACAAAAGGAAACGAAATCCTATGGTAATCCCGAAACAATTTTCTTTGAAGTTAATTTAAAAAATAAAAGCATCTAACTCGTCAGAAGATTGACTGGCTTATTGATAAATTATTTCATTTCGTTCCGAGTATTTCAAAGAAAAAAACATAATTATTTTGAGAAAATTTACTGAAAGGAAAATGTTTTCATGAAATTATATTGATGACGCAATAAGGAGTTTTTAAGAAACTGCTTTGTAAATTTTTATTTGTAAGTCTTTTTTTCAGTCTCAATTCTTAGTATCAGTTTAAAACAAACACTTACCTCTCATTATTCATTCGTTCCAATCATCAGCAACTTTTTTTTTTTTTTTTTTTTTTAATTTAAATCTTAAAATAGGGCACACATATCATACATATTGTTATGTGTGTTCTAATAATAACACTGCAAATATATTTAATTTATTAATTGTTTATCACATATGTCTTGACCATTATTTTAAATTTTGATATGTTTTTTTCTTCATAAATATTTTTTTCCATTTCGTAATACTTTTTAATTGCTTTAAATAAAATTGAATTTTGTGACTTTGCCTTTTTCCTAAATGGAAGTCTAATTTTGTTCTTTTCTCTAGTATTGTGATTGTGTTCATGCTGGTTCCGATCAATTTTTTTCCAAAATTCTGTTTTTTTATTAGAGTTTATAATTTTATGAACAAATATCATTGTATTGTAAAATATTCTTTGTTTATATGTTAATAATTTCATTTCATTTACCATCGACTTTACCCTCGTATATCTGTTTTTTTTCAAAATGATTCTAAAGGCTTTATTTTGTAATACAGTTAGTTTATCTATGTTTTCTTTGTTTGATAAAAATAAAATGCTACTACAGTAGTTAACGTGCACTTTTGACTAGTGCACATAGTACATTATCAAATAACGAATAATAATTTTATTTCCAATAGTTTGGATATTAACATAAGTTGTGTCCCCTTTTATTTTTAACGAAAAAATGACGATAAAAAAAAAGGTAAAAATTATACGTCAATCGAAACAAAAAAATTTACTCTACTGGACGTTGTAGTTGCTTTTAGGTTTACCAGTCTTCATATTGTAATATCAAGTAGACAAAACCGAGCATTTTCGACCGTTATTTTTGTTCACGTTCAATCGAAGGAATAACGCTGCCTAAATTTATTGAATTATTGTCTTATTTGGTGTAAAATAATGAAGGAGAATACACTATTGAAAAATTTATTGCAAATTTGTTGTTGTCGAGTCCGTTCTTTTCATTCGAAAATAATTAGACGCAACCATGTGAACACCTCGTATGAAGAATATAAAATTAAATTATATTTTGGCGAGAATCACAGAAGAAGCCCCCGTATAAGCCATTTGTAGTTCTAGTATCGTTATAAAAAAATATTGCTTTGTGATACTTTTTTTAGTAATGAAAGAAAAAAAAAGGATTATACAGGATAAGAAAATAAGGATAATACTTTATTTTTTAATTAAAATGTAGAAATAAGGCTAACGAAAACTGGCTTTCACAATGTTGCAGTTTTCTTTTGTAAAATATGAACAAGCCAACGACAGGTCATAAGCCCTGAATATGCCAAGACTTCTATAATTCCTTCTCTAAAATTTTCTCCATCTCTGTTGTAATTTGTAATTGTAATTGTAATTTATTTAGATAAATCTCTTAAATAATAAAGGTTTTGACTCTTTAACTGGCGCTTATATCAACAGACGGAATAATTGATAAAATACGGATGTTCAAACACCGACTAAATGGTGAATGTTTCACATTGTGTAAAGTAGCCACTTAACTAGCCAATGATACATATCATAAATCCCGTAAATGCCTAGACTTCCATATTTTTTCTCTAAAATTTTCTGTTTCTGTTTTAATTTAAAAAAAAAAAAAAATTCAAATTTTCAAAAAATGCTATACATACGAAACAAGAGAAATGAAAAAAGAAAAACCAATAAAAAAAGGAGAGTCTTATTTCTTATTGTACAAGGGTTTAAAATCAATGAGTTACATGAAGAAGTAAATCAATGGGAAGCCTTTAAATATTTAAAATCAACAATTGATATATTTTGAAATAAAATGTAATGTATTCTATTTATTTTTGCACCCTATTATGGAATTGAACCTGGAACCTTTCGTGTGTGAGTCAAGCGTCTTGACCATTCCACCACGGAGGCCGCCGTAATGTTAACATATGTTTTTATTTTTCAAATGTTCTAAAAAAACCATGAATGTATTCATTTAAAACTATTGGTAGTTTTTAGTATTTATATTTCAAAAAATCAAAACTTACATACACTTAATGAAAAAAAAATGTTTTCCGTTTTTGATCTAGATAAAAAATTACATAAAATAGATGTTTAAGTAAATGATGAACGACTCATTTTAATTGAGCATGTTAAATACTTTGAACTTACAATAGACAGACAATTGACATGGATAGTTCATATCAATAGTCTAATTAGTAAAGTGGTAACATCATCGAATAATATTTTTTATTGAAAATTTTGTTCCAAAAACAAAGAAGCCTATGTAAAAACTGAAATACCTATGATATATGCAACTAATATAGAGAACAGGATATCGACATGACATAAACAGACTGCAAAGACAGCAAAATAAAATATTAAAGTCAAAATCTTTAAACAAAATATATAATTGAGTATAACTGAACTCTTTTAACTAGAATCCTTAAATTTTATTCATAAATAACCAATTGATGTAGTTGTTGACGAATAACTAAAACTTGAAAAAAAAAAAGTAAATATGGACACAATATTAGAATATCAGAACAATATCATATACATAATTCCAAAACGAGACGAAAACAGTCGATACCAATAAACTGGAAACTGTAATCATACAATAAACTAATAGACTTAGATAACATTTACAAAAAATGTTAAAAACATTATCATGAGCGATAGAAAATGAATTTAAAAAAAGAAAAACTATTTCCTTAAATGAATGTAATCCGTAAAGGTCTATAATTTAAATTTCAAAAAAAAATATGAAAAAACAGCACACTTTTACTTCATTAGTAAGTTATGGTAAAAACCGCCAAGGTTTTGAGAGAAAATTCACAAAATTATTGTGGCCTCATTGGAAATCAAACCTTGAATTTTACGAACGTGAAGCAAGCATCTTAGCTATTATACGATTGAGACTATCGTTTTTGCCGAAACTTACTCAAATAGAAATAAATATAAATATACTGTAATTAGGGAAATTTTTCATTCTCTAGGATAGATTTTTAGTTGATACAAAAATTTTTTTTTCGATAGTTTTCACGGGCATGTTAGTAACAGAAGAATACAATTAAATAAATGGTCATTATTCACAATAGTTCAGCACTTTTTGCTACCGAAATATGAGAAACGAGGAAAGAAAAAAAAAACAAATTACTCCATAAATCGTTTTCGCTACTTCAAAACCAGACACCTAAATACCCCCCCCCCCACCTTACCATCCTATAACTCACTTCCGGCTTCTCACTAAAACGAAACCTTATCTTAGCCTTAAGGAGTTAATACACTACATGAGGAAAATTAGTACTATCCGATATCCAGAAAATTCACAAGGCAAAAAATATACTTAAAACTGAAAAAAAATACGCGTTTTCTTTGAAGTTAACACAAAGGTTTTCGCCGACTAAGAAAACATTTTTTATTTTTTGTCTTTTTATATAACTTTATTTTCTAAACATAATTTGAATTTATTGTGGAAAGCATTTTTAATTAACCACCAATAAAATAAATGGTGTTTTATAAAATTTGTATTTCAAGCACTAACTTTATGGTTATTTATTATTACACAAATAAATGACAACTTTTAAAAAAATTGTTGCAACAGAGAGGGAAAACATTTTTGAGAAGGGAATATGAGAGTCCATGACATACATTTGATAACAATACATTTACAAGGCTTATGACCTGTCATTATCCAAGAAAGTTTTTTTTCCTAATTGGTCTGGGTGATGTGGTGTATTTTTCACAGCTTCCTTCCTTATCTTAACTTTCCTACCTGCTGACAAGCTTCTGAAATAGAGGCTTAGCAGGTTATTCCTTTTAAAAAAAAAGTAACTTTGTTTTTAACCACATATTTTTTTCCCCTACCGACCGGTTTCGAAGCTACACAAGCTTCTTTATCAAGATATGCTTACCTAATGAATTAAATCCTATTTTATTTTATCAATACTTAATGAATGACAACATTTGGACATACTCAAAACATTGGTGATTAAACTAACCGGTATAAGAAGAAGTATGAAAATGAGATGTATTTTTAAGTGCTGCCCAAAAGGTAAACTAATTCAGCCAGATAAATTTCGCCCACATAGGTTTCAGTTCTTTAACTTAACTAAAGTCAACAGATAGGAGAGTTGAGGAAATGTGAATGTTCAAATATATATTATGCAGAATGGTGAATATTTCCAATAACAGGTCATATGTCCTGTCACTGTAAATACCTAAACTTCAATTTTGTCTTCTCATATCTGTTGCAATAAATATAAATCCTTAAAACTATCTAGAAAGTAAAATCTAGACTATCTACAAACATTTAAACATATGTACTTAAAACATTATTCATAAATATTCTATTTAATTTTTTTTTTTTCAAAATGTTCAGCCTAAATTTTGAATACTTTTATTAGATTTACATTATGGCAATTAAGAAAATAATAAAAAGGGTTCTTTTTAATCAAAATTATTATTTCAAAATTATTGAACCACAAAATTAAATAAAGCCTATATGCTAAAGAGTAAACCACTAATAATATGTTGTCTAAACCTGCCACAAATCAATCATAGGTACATTTAATTTGGTATTGATAGAAATTTAATATACGATTTATTATTAGTTAAAATAAATCATTTCACTTTATGGAATATATGTCAAAAGCAATATTTGGAATTCGTCCGAATGTTTGTAAACAAGTAGTGGATTTCACCCTCTAGGGAATTTTTAAGATCTACATATGGCAACAAAGATCGAGAATATTTTAGAAAAAATAATTTGAAAGTGTAAACATTTACAGGGGTTTATGATTTTTACCTGGATGATAGAGGTAGCCACTTAAAATATTGTATTTCATGAACCGTTTTGCCAAAGTTATATCATTTATACGTTCTTCTTTAAAATACTTTCAATTTCTGTTCTTACACGTTAAAAAACGAATATTATTTAGTAAACGTAGTGAACTAGTGACTTGTCACGTAAATTGTCAAATGACGTAGGAGGGGGCGGAGCCACGTGGATAGTGGCAACCAAGGAACCATCACTCAGATTAAGAGCTCCCTAGCTATAAGACGTATTTCTTTATTTTCAAATCTATCTCAACAATATTCACATTTTCTTTGGCGGCTATCAAGTTTTTTTTGCAATCAAGAGCATAAGAGGCCCAATTATAGTGGTAAATTAAAGCAAAGAGTAAGTAATATCACATTTTAATGATTTTGTGTTCTCACCGAGAATTGAACCCGGAGCCTTCAGTTATTGAGTCGAGTTTTTTAATCATTTAACACCCCAGATCGCCATATTATGATTAAGATTTTGTTTTTCAAATTGAATCACAAATAGTTTTTTTGATCATGAAATGACACAACTTATACTTTAATTACTTGCCCTGATACGTTGAAAAAACAGTGTTTAGTTGA